>NW_017619812.1:2135030-2193308 GCF_001879475.1 Ipomoea nil | reverse complement strand
AGTATTGGAGAAACGACGGGGCACTGACCCTAAACTGTTTCTGAGATAGAAAAGCCTAATGGGTCGCCTCGACCAAGGGACTCGGCAAGAAAGAGTTAGGAAACAAGGGCCTGGACCCTTAGTCGTTCCTGTGGAAAAGCCTTGAAGAGTCGCCTCGACAGAAGGACTCGGTGAGCAGTTAAAAGAGACTAGGTCAAAGAAAAAGGCGTCGAGCTCAAGATAATACGAAAAGGAAGAGAAAAGGGGAATTTCATTAAAAGAGGCCCGAAAAGGAGGCCAGCCTTTACAAAAAGGGGGCTATCCCAAACAGAATAGCCCTAAACTACTGGGGAGGGGGTGTCGACATCAATCCCTTCGACTTGGGCCCCTGCCGTTGGTCCAGTCAGGGGAACAGAAGAAGGGTCATCGGCCTGAAGAGAGGACTCGGTGAGCTCAGGAGGTGTTGCTAAAGGAAGAGTCGCCGGATCAGAGGCTGCCGGAAGAGCTGCCGGGTCCCCAGCCGCTGACTGTCCTTCAGTCGCCGGAAGAGCATCTATCACGGGCTTGAGGCCCCAGCTCTCGGGAGTGAAAGAGGAGTCGCGGACCAGCAAGGCAGAATGGATCTCTGTCTGCGCCTCGCGAAAGCCGAGGCGATAGTCGCGCTCGCCCAAGTCCAGGAGGAACTCGTCACCATCCGGCGTCGACAGCCACTCCTTAGCAATCTCTTTTTGGCGAGCCTCTATCGCCGCCTTCATCTCCGCCTCGAAGGCGGCCGACTTCTTGTACTCCTCAACAGAGGTCGCAGTAATCGTCACCACCTTGTCTCGCTCCTCCTCCCACTGACGGGTAACCCTCAGCATCTCAGAGTTGTGCACCTCCACCGCCTTGAGGTGCTTCGCCTGCTCTTCCAAAAAGGCCTCCTCCGTCTGACACAGCTTGTTGGACAGAGACCGCATGTCGGTCCAGTAGTTCTGCAGCCGCTTACTCATCTCCATCTGGAAGGTGAGGTTCTGCGAAACGGACACGAGTCAGGTAATGAAAGGAAAGGACGAAGGGAAGGTCAAGTGGGAAACACTTACGCGGTACGATTGGCGCAGTGAGGCCTCGAGGATTTACCCGTCCCCCAGAGCATGAGTCGCCTCCACGTCCTTAGGTAGAAGGACGTTAGCACACCACTTACGGACAGAGGAGGTGCCCATCCAGATCTGGGCATCCTCCTCTACCTCATGGCACAGCCGGATCCTTTTTGGAGCCGACTCATCAGTTTGAACAGCCGGGCTCTTAGATCCGGAACTCTCTGTCTGAGGGGGAGGTGGCTGTCGAGTGGGCGACACCACTGGTGACGGAGTCAGATCCACCACGTTTTGAGGAGGAGGAGGAGTCGGCCTGGGAGCCGGAGACGGTAGGGAGGAAGAGGCAGCAGCAGTACCGGAAGAGCGTTGGATCAGCCGACGCCTCATCTTTTCGGCTCTGTCTGCCATCTCGGGAGTCGGTTCAACCGCCTCGTCGGAGCTGGAGGAGTCGGAGTCGTATGGACCTGTAAAAAGGAAAGAGAAAGCATGAGGTGTTCCGAGTCGGAATATGGCGAGATAGGAAAAAGAATGAGGGGTAACGAAGACTACCTACGGTGGCCGCACCCTCCGGTAGCAAGCCACGCTTAGCCATGGCCCGGACTCGGGACCAGTACTTGACGGGGTATGGCCCGAAGCCCTTCAAGAACTCGCCGCCCAGGACCGCATCATTGGAGGCAACGGCACGTCGAGAACAAGGCTTGAACAGAGCGGCCGGCCACAGGGTCGGAAAAGTAAAAGAAGAAAGGGCAGGGCGGACGAAGAAATAAAGGAGCTTCCAATCCTTAATGGAATCGGACAGCCCCTCGAAAAGCTGTTGCCCCGGGCGAGCGGCGACTTGAACGAAGCCCGGCGAGTGCGAGCCAACCTTGTTTACGGTAAAAAGATACCGGAACAGGTCGAGGTCCGGCTCGCACAACCACCAGTGGCAGAGATTGATGAAGCAAGTAAGGAGTCGGTGAGAATTGGGCACTAGTTGGCCCGGAACCAAGTTATAATGGCGGTAAAAAAGGGAGAGGAAAGGACATGGAGGAACTCGGAAGCCAAAGGCAACCGAGTGTAGGTGAATACCGACACAACCCTCGGGTGGGTCGTAAATTTGCCGGCCCTCCGGGGCAAGAACTACGGCCGAGGGCCCTAGAAGGTACTGGGCCATTTCCAGATCCGCCGCAGTAACGACGGACGGCGGCCCAGAGGGACGGACTATTGGATCGAACTTGCCCCGCGGCCGTATAACGTCACCCGGCAGAGCCGCCACCGTCGTTAGAGGAGTGGGGCTCAGCGGAGTAACCGCCCCCGAAGAAGAGGGGGTCGGAGAAAGAGAAGATGTCGATGGAACGTCCGAGGGAAGTTCCACACGACGGAGGGAAGACGTCAATGGAACGTCCGCCGGAAGTTCCATACGACGAAGAGGAGAAGAAGAAGACGAAGAAGGAGAAGAAGAAGAGGGAGAGGTCGCCTCGGGGTTATCCACCGAGTAACGACGGGAAGAAGAAGAACGTAAGGAAGAAGACATTACCTAAGTCAGGAGGGAAATCGGAGGAGGAACAGAGTGGCCGGAGAAGCTCGAAGTTGAAGCTGGAAAGGAAGACTGGAGAAGAAAGTGGAAAAAGAGACGAAGTGGCTATTTGAAGGGTAGGAATTTCAAAGGGCAGCCACGTGCCACCTTCTCGTTGGAGGAGGTAGAGGTGACGAGACGTGAAGGGACGCCGCATTTAATGCCTCAAAAGGCGGGGCGACGGTTCAGGTCTAGGGTTAGCCCACAGACGACGCGTCTGTCCTAGGCTAGGGGTCGAACGTCACGAGACCCGGCCTGTTAAGCTGGACGACCGTAGTGGGCCATGGCCTCTGGGCCCACGAGATACGAGCAGGAAGCTTCTAGAAGCTACCCGATAGAGCCCGGCTCATCAGATGATACCGGACAAGCTCGCAAAAAGATTCCGTTTGCAAGGTCGGCGATCAGACTCGGCGACTCCCTCAGCAGGAGGATCTCGCCATAGCAAGACTAGGGGTCGGTCTCATAGATCCGAGGTCGGGCGACAAAATAGTAAGAAATTGCGGGGTCGGATAGAAAAGCACACAGTTTATTTAATTAGTACGAAGATTACAAGGCCCAGGGCTCGGCCGATGCAAACTACAAAAGAAAAACAGAGTCATGGCTTGGCTTCCTTCTCTGTCAACGAGCGGGCAGCCGGAGGACCCTCTAGAAAGTACTGGGGGCGGAATGGTAGAGGACTCGGCTCAGGCTCTGGCATCTCGTCCAGATACACGGCCGGCTTCCCATCGTCAATCATTTGCAGAGGCCTCTCCAGAGCGCTCGGCGACATGGCAACACCAAAGAGGGGAGGAGCCTCCCACTTCTCTTCCACCATTGGTCCTGGATCCTCCACCACGGGCTCCATCTCCACGTCGATAGGCTCCCTACACATCAGGTCCAGCATGTCCGGAGGCACCACGATGGGGTCTGAAGCCGAGTCGCCCACCAAACGACCTCCGTTAGCCAACCTCTTCTGCCTCAACTGCTCCAGTCGAGCATGCTCCTTGTTGCGAATGGACCAGCGGTGATCACCATCCCTGTAACTCATAGCGCCGTGCTTTCGCAAAATGAAAGAGTGTTGCGATTTGCATCAACTGTGAAGGGTCTTTATATAGCCCAGGGAAGGCGAATAGCTAGGCGATAATTACGGAGGGGACTGACATAACTGAGCCGGATTGGACGGATGACGAGAATCTTTGTCAGAGATTAGTTCCATCAGATCCACCCGGGAAGAGCAAGATTCGCACGCCAACATAGAGAATATTGGATTTACCCGAGCTATGGGGAATCTTGCAGGTGTCAGACTGAAAAGAACCTGATGATGTGACCGACTCCTTGACCAGTCGTCCGGAGGGGTACGCAACAAAACACGGCAAAACATAAGGCAAAACGAAAATAGCGCTTTTTATTATTATTATTATGGAAAAGGAGGATACAAGTAGCAAGGAGCTTATTACAATAAAGGAATATGAAAATGCTCCAAAAAAAGATCCCTCCGAGCTATGACCGACCCCGGTACACAAGATCACTCGCCAGGCGAGGAAGAGTCGCCCCCAAAGAATCCCCCCGATGGTCCAGGGGGAGAGGGGCAGAACGAGTCCCAGAAAGCTGGCATGAGCGGCGGCGCAATGGGTTCCTCATCATCCGGATACGCCTCCAGGTAGCGGGCGTAATCCTAGTCATCCATAAGGCCCGTGACCGGCCCGTCCAGGTCGTCCAGCGGGATGGAAAAAGTCATTTTGAAAGTCAATTGTTCAGGGACGGCCACCTCCACAAAGGATCCATCTTGAGAAGTCACCCTGGCGGTTGTTGGAGTCGATGGACGAAGCAAAGGCGGCACGACTTCTCGCTGAGGTGGGGTCGGCGGCTGAGAAGCCGAGGAGGTGGCACCAGCAGGAGATCTCCGAGGAGTCGGACGAGAAGTTTTTTTCTTGCTTTCCCTCTCAGGTCGAGTCCGCTTAGAAGGCAGCGGACGCCAAGGAGACCCGAAGTCAATTCGCTTCCCTTTCAAGGGAGAGCGACCCATGATGAACTTGAGAAGATAAGAGAGAAGAGAAGAGGCCATTTATAGGTACCAAGCCTAGATGAAAGAATCCCAACGGCTCCGCGAGATCCGGGGAGGATGGCTGATGATCCGGACGTTACAAGGGGCTATTCCGGGCACGGATACGGTAATTAAAGGAGACGAGCGGTTGCTACTTTTCCAAACCCAGGTTGGAGGACCGGGTATGGAAAAGTGAGGGACTAGTTGATGGGGTAAGGACCCCGGCCCAAGAGATAGGGGCCCAAAGAAAATAGAAGTGGGCCAGCATCGAGAGGAGCCCAAAGAGCGGTCGGGCCGAGTCCAGGAGTCGGCCGAGGCCCAAGCCCAGGAAAAGACCCGGCTCGAGGAGCCGTTGAGGGCATTAAAGGGGTTCCTTTAAAAGAGAGCCGTTGAAGCATTGAAGACAGGACCCGGTCGGGCTGTTACAAGCCTAGGAGAGCTGTTGGTCGACCGAGTAATGGCGTCCAACGGCTCCATATCTTGATTAGCCTTGAAGTCGGCCATTAAGGGCCTTCAAGTCGGCATAGGAGGAGCCACTATATAAAGGCTCCTCCATCCTTGTAAAAGGTAGACATTTTCGGACACCCGGAAGAGGGGAGAATAACAAAGAAATTCCGAGCACTAGCATTATCTCTGAGTTAGACATATATATTATTGAGAGGTGTATCCTCCGACCAAAGGTTGTGTTGGACCTCCTTGGGTCCGAAAACCCTAAAACCATCATTCATCAATCCAACTAAAAAATTATAAAAATTAAACCATTAAAAAAAAAAAAAAAAAAACCTTCACCCAATAATCACAATCGTTATGCCATGGAACCGTGTTCACCATCCATGGTGAACACGGTCCCAAATGGTAACGATGCCTACGAGCACCGTTATCTTTCACCAATCTTCTTTAAAAAATAATAATAATAATAATTAACAGCGCGACTTTTCTTCTTCATATTCACATTTTGCGGTTTCACTTCCTCTTCGCGCAAATTTTTTCAACACTCATAAATTATGAATGTGCAGGCATGAATTAATGAATGTGAAGTTATGAAATTATGAATTTTCTTTTATGAGATTATGAATTTTCTGTTATGAAATTATGAATTTTCTATTATGAGATTATGAATTTTCTGTTATGAGATTATGAATGTACAGAAAATTCATAATTACATAACTGTAAATTCATAATCTCATAACAGAACATTCATAATTTAATAAATATTTTTTTATGAGATTATGAATTTTCTATTATGAAATTATAAATTTTCTATTATGAGATTATGAATTTTCTGTTATGAGATTATAAATGTACAGAAAATTCATAATTACATAACTGTAAATTCATAATCTCATAACAGAAAATTCATAATTTAATAAATCCTTTTCTTTAATGAGATTATGAATTTTCTGTTATGAGATTATGAATGTACATAAAATTCATAATTACATAACTGTAAATTCATAATTACATAACTGTAAATTCATAATTTCATAATAGAAAATTCATAATTTAATAAATGTAAATTCCTAATCTGAACATAGAATGCAAAACGCCGTTAATAGCACATTAACTAGTTTGTTTTTTTGGGGGTAAAAATGATGCCTTTTGGGACCGTGTTCACCAAGCATGGTGAACACGTTTCCATGACATAATTTGCGCAATAATCAATATCTCGCAAATTATGCTGTGGAAACGTGTTCACCATGCGCATAATGAACATGGGGGTAGATCCATAATTTTTAATTTTTTTATACTGTAGATTCATAATTTTTATTAATTTTTTTAAACGTAGATTCATAATTTTGTTTTTCATTTTTTTTTTATAAAAACTAATTTTGTTTTTCATTTGTTGTTACAGATGTTATGAATCTACAGTACGGAAATTATGAATCTACAATATAGAAATTATGACTCTACATTATAGAAATTATTAATCTAGAGTATAGAAATTATGAATTTACAGTACAAAAATTATGAATCTACAGTACAAAAATTATGAATTTACAGTATAGATGTTATGAATCTACAGTATAGATGTTATGAATCTACAGTATAGATGTTATGAATCTACAGTACAGAAATTATGAATCTACAGTATAGAAATTATGAATCTACAGTATAGATTTTATGAATCTACAATATAAAAATTATGAATCTACAGTATAGAAATTATGAATATACAGCTTAGAAATTATGGATCTATCCCGACAACAACAAATGAAAAAAAAAATTATGAATCTACGTTTTAAAAAAAAATTATAAATCTATAATATATAAATTATGAATCTATCATTGTGTTCACCATGCGCAAGATAAATACGTTTCCACACAGCATAACTATTTTCAATATCTTAACCAACAAATAATTTAACATACAAATCATACTAAATAATAAATAAATACACAAAAAATTATTAGAGAGAAATCTAAATTATAAAACACTATTTAATTATCACGTCAAACCTAATCAAACTAAAATTAAACCACTTTTGAAAACATTTCGGTTGCTCCATTCCATCATCATCACCAACTTTGAAACAGATCGTGTGCACCACGCACCAAGTCAGGAGCGTGGCTTAGTAACTCCCTACACTTACACGACGATTTATGATAGGTGTCGTGCGTTACGCACAATCCTATTTTCTGGTTAATTTTTAGTTTTTTTTAATTATTATTTATAAAGTTAAATTAAAACCACCTTTTCACCTGATCTTCCAACAATACCCTCACGACTCCACGACCCATATTTATTCACTGCTCCAAGTTTAAAGTTTTCCCCAATTTTATCATCATCTCGACCAGCACAATCTGAAACAAACCCTAGTTACTCCCAATTCAAATTGGATCGTCGCAGATAATACAGAAGGCAATCAAGAGCTCAAGGGAGCAGTTTTTATCAAAAGATTTCTTTGAATTTCTCGAAAAGGTGAGTTTTTTTGTTTGGTTGAATTTCATGCGTTAAGTTTAGGTGTTTGCTTTTATTTTATTTTATTTTTTGTAAGTTTCAGTTTTGATTGATTGATTTTGTTTTTGTTTTTGTTTTGTTTTGTTGGTTTAATTCATACTGGTTATACAATTTTATATTTACCAATTTGTTGTTTTATTTTTTTGTGCAATTTCTGTTTGATGGGTATATATTTGTGATTAACTGCTATTAGAGCTTAATCTGAGTACTTATTCTTTGCTAATGAAATTTTAGTTATGTACCCTAACGTTTATTTTTGGATTGGCAAGCTGATCAGTTTTATTTATTTATTTTTATGCTATGCCAAGGATCATTGTTGACCAATTACTTTTATCTTCTGCCTCTTTTTTAGATTCGTTCCGTAAAGATTATGCCTTTGGTCTTTTTATTCCCTGTTTGACAAAGCTTTCAGTATACACTGTTTCATTGTTAACATCTTATTCACTTGTAAATTTTCATTAGATTTGATTTGAAAGAGTTGAGTATATTAATGTATAATGTTTTTTTTTTTTTTTTTTTTTTTTGTGAAGTATTAATGTATAATGTTGATTGTGTTTGCAGAGTTTTTTAAAAATCTATTTTGTATTTTTGTCCAGGAGATGTATGTTTGATTTTCATTTTGATCGTGTGATGGAATTGTATTTGTCTGCTTCTCACTGGCTTTTTACCTCTCTCATTTTTTTTTTTTAACACAATCAGGTTGCTTTATTTGAAGAATCATAGCCACAATGAGGCTTAAAAGTGGGTACAAAGTGGAGGTAATGAACACCTCGGAGGTGCCAATCTCGTGGCATACTGCTGAGGTACTTTCTGGAAATGACCATACCTACACAGTGAGATATGATTCATGTTCCATGTTTAGAAGTCCATCAAGGGAGGTGAAAATTCCTAGGAAGCTTATTAGACCTTGCCCCCCTCCAGTCCAAAGTGGAGAAAATTGGGTAGTTGGTGACCTTGTGGAGGTATGTGTATCTAATGAAGAATACTCATGGAAAGTTGCATGTGTTCTCAAGGTTTTGAGAGGAGATCATTATTTGGTGAGACTACTTGGATGCTCTCAAGAATTTTCCATCCACAGATCACAGATGAGAAGCCGACAATATTGGCAGGATGGAAAATGGGTTTTGCTGCCTAAGGTACTTTGGCCTTGTCTCTGCAATTATGAGAATTTTTTATTTTTTTTAATGAATAAGTTGATAACATTATTTAGATTTAGTATTAGACAGGATAAATGCAGTTTTCATTATGTTACTGGCTGGTTGATTATAAAAAAAAACTAATGTACACAGAAATATTTATTTTCAGTTTTCTTTGCAACATGGCTTCAATAACATTCTAATCTGGTATTTTTCTTCCTTTAACAGGGTTCTGGAAATTTTGGAGCTCTAAAATCACGTAAATTATCATCCTATACTTGTCATAAAAAGTTGAACTTCCAGTCACCGTCATCTGATCATTGGGCTAATGTTCGTGGAGGAAAGGAGTGTTTTGTCCCTGAAGACATCACTAGATTGCAGGACTCTCATGGGGTCTCTTCAAGATCCTTGAAGCGGGAGTCTCCTTACTACTCATCCACTGTTGAATCATACCCTGGAAACTCTCAGAAGCTAAGAGACTTGGAGACAAATTGCAAGAGACAAAGACTAGTAGCTCCATCACAATCACTTGAAAAGGTAGACGCTGTTGCTTACCCAAGAGAAACACTGGGTGAAAAATACATGCATGCTTCCTTTAATGTTATATCAAATGGATGTAATGAAATGTACGAAGAAAAACTACATGGTGTCTTTTGTCATTCCTCATCGACAACCTCAGAATTTAGTGATTCTGATAGTGGTAGCTCTGTTGGTAGTTGTAGTGTTGTTAGCAATAGTCCAATTAATCCTGGTTTACATTTTGTTCCAGTTCATCGTAAAGTGTCAGATGCCCTTGTCAGTGATGCAGAGTCGGTTTGTCCTTTAGGAGATGAGGATTCAAGTCATTCCCCTCTTCCAGATGATGGTTTGGGCGAAACTATTCATAGGTTAGAGTTGCGTGCTTATCGCTGCACTCTGCAGGCATTATATGCTTCTGGACCCTTAACTTGGGAAAAAGAAGCATTATTAACAAATCTCCTTACTGAACTCCATATTTCAGATGATGAACATTTGAGAGAGTTAAAACACCTAATATCTGCTAAGGCATCATATGATACTTAAGGTTCATGTCTCTTCTGTTCTAGTTGGGTAATTTTCATCCCTCTTCCCTATATATTTTAAAAAAGCAAGGTTGCACTTTGTATATTCAGTCTTGTTGTTTCTCAGATTTTTTGGGAAGTAGATTTTTGTAACTATGGGATTATGTAATATTTATTATCAAAAAAATTTAAAGAAATGTTGCATTGAAATGAGTATATGGATTCATGTTTCCTGTAACTACTATTCTTTTTCATTTATGTATTTGAGATGTGTGAATAAGTACTTTTGCTCTCTCCACACTGCTTGGCAGAATATGAATTCAGCTTTTAAGGATATTTTTGATTAGCCTCCCTGCATTTTCCAGGGACACTGGTGGATGCATGATGCGTCCCTTTCTTCCGTAATTCAAAAGTGATGCCTGGGGTTACCAGCCATTCTATTGGAACATACCACAGGACAATGCATCCATCCAAATTTCCACACAATATGTTCGATCCCTGGTATTATTTACTCTATTGGTTGTTATACACTTATATTTAGTTCATGTTGCGGGATTTCTTTTGTCTGGTTTTCTCTTGAAGGTAGCCTGAGGTAAGCTGACATTATTGATAGGTCCATTATTTATATCTCGAACAAAATAGTACATAACTTTTGTGCTGATTCTGGATGCATTTCAATTTTCAATGCAATGGTGCAGTTCTAGAATGTCTATCTACTTCTACGACTGATGAACTTTTAACAATACCCTTTTCCCCTAACCTGTTGGAAATTCATTTTTAGTGTTAGTAGCTTCATTTACTTTTCATTCTGTTAGAGAAAAGAACAAGGAGGTATTTTGATAGACTAGAAACTAAAGAAAAGAAACAGGAAGTCACAAGACTTTCCCCAACAAGAGTTTTAGGCTCTTGCCTAGCTACTAAAGCTTAAAGACTAAGGAAGATTGTTGGATGCCCTCCTCTCTTGAGGAGGTTACAATTTATAATGCAATGCAGAAAATAAATATAGTAAAGGGAGAGAATTGAGAAGCTGATTTATTTCTGTGAGGTTGCATGATTTAAGCTTGTCCCTTGATCAGTGTGTTGATTGTTTGATTTGCTGTCCAGATTTCTTGCTTTCCAATCTTGTGTTGATTCCCTTTTTTTGCATGAGTAAACCACCCATTCCCTTGGGTGTGTATCACATTCCTGCAACATCCTTAAAATTTGTCAATAAAGAAGGTACAATTTCAAGTTCAGTGAATTGCTGCCAACACTTATGAAGGTTGAATTGGCATTTGGATAGCCGAGGTCTCAGGTTCTAGTCTAACATCATATATTTTATGAGTTGTGGTTATTGTCCATGCTTATTTGGTGAGCATAGGTTTGGATGGAACAATTTCTGATTGAAGTCATTTAGTAGTACCACTAGGCACTAACCACTGCTTGGTATTCTATAACACTGTTAAAATGCAATAGTTTAGGATGCATTGTTACTACATATGAACTTTACCCCCTGAACTTGTATAGTGTTTACCTGCATATCAGCCTGATCCTACGACTACGATTTGCCAGGTACTTCTTTTGAATACATGCTGTAAATCGATGCTTCTGTCCTTATTGTTAATTGTGGTATTCATTTCTTGTGGACTACCTTAATTAACATTCACGTATGAATTTATAGCTGCAGTTGCAGATTAACATTCATTGTCATCCCTGGACTGTTAATAACGATTGTGGTTCTGTCTGGCTGCAGTCTGAATGTTCAACCTCGGGCATCGAGGCAGTGTTGTTGTTCCGAATAAGGGACAACTCTCGAACAGAGAGAATAAAACATCATATTTTGGGTGAGAATGTAAGTTGTTGTGACTGTTTCTAGGAGTTTAAGATGTTGATGTGATATTACAAGGTGCTGAGACTGGAGAAAGTGTGGGTAAGAGTTGAATGCTTTTCTTGTTTTCTGGGAATCTCCAAAGTAGAAAGAACGTGCCTTTGTCAAGCATCATGGCTCCGTTGAAATCTTTCTATTTCCTTCTGCAAAATGCCTGCTTTTTGTAGATTAATTCTTTGCCTCTTTTACTTTTTGCTCTTGAATGTACCTATATTGGATGTTCAAATTCAGTGAGATTAATGTCAACTTGTGCCCCTTTCAAAAAAAACATGTCAACTTGTGCCATGGCGCATTTCAATTTACATAAATTTATATACTTCACAATCAGTTTTTTGCCAAAGATTTGGGCTGTGCTATATATATATATATATATATATATATATATATATATATATATATATATATATATATATATATCAAGGGCAGCACTTCTGTACTAATCAGCGCCTAGGTGGGCGCCTAAGTGGCTGATCGCCTAGAGCGCCTAGGCACCGATTAATCGGTGCCTAGGCCCGGTTTTTGCAAAACTGATATATATATATATATATATATATATATATATATATATATATATAGAGAGAGAGAGAGAGAGAGAGAGTGTGTGTTCAGATGGGAAATTGAGAACGAGAGAGAGAGAGAGAGAGTGTGTGTTCAGATGGGAAATTGAGAACAAAGACTAATTTGATCAATTTATTTGGAGAGTTGTTGAAAAATAAGGAATAAAGGACGAAGTTCAAACTTGAAAGTTTATAAAATCATTGATGAATTTTGAAGGGTGATTAAGTCAATTCTTGTTTTTACTTCTTCTCGAGTTTCGATAATTATAAAATATACATATCAACTTAATTTCGTTTACAAAAATCAATACTTTTGGTCTATGCTTGTAATACTAACAATATAGAGAGTCTTCACCATTGATGAATGAATCATTGTTGAATTTGAATATTGCTATGCTACTTGACTAATTGACCACATTAGCTAACTAAAGGATGCCATGTTAGTCCACTTGCCAGAGTGGTTGCAACGATCACACCCAGTTGATCCTTTTTGGTCACATTATACGGTCATTAAATTCTTAATTTGCACTTAATCAATGATAAGAATATGACTCATGACTCAATCTTATTTACAATATCACCAAGTGGCTTATGGTCCACTGGTATCGGATTGCTCCCCTATGTTGGAGGTCTAGGTTTCGAGCCTCGTTGTAGGCATAGATTGTATGGGTATCTCCCGTCCTTTGTAATAAAAAAAGAAAAATCTTATTTACAATATCAACTATAACTTTAGTTTTTTAGAGTTGAAAGTTTAGAAGAACAATCAGGGATCGAGTCTCACCAGCGACAGTGAGGGAGGTTCCTTGTGCACAGTGAGTAAATGTCTAGCCTCTATGGTTCATGTTTAGTTGAGTTATCATGATTTACATCCTCCCAGATGCTCTGTCCGGTCGGGGTGTGGGGGGCCTTAGAGTTGGGGTTCAACCTTTTGGAAGAACTTTTGTTTTTTAGGGTATCCCCAATGGGGGGATTCTTCACCTTTTTTGAGATAAAAATTGATTATTTGGAAGAGGGGTGAGTAGGGGTGTCAAAGTGGGCCGAAGCCCGCGGATTAGCCTGCACTCGCCCCGCGATGGGGCGGGTTAGGGCCGCAAGAAATTAGGCTCGCGAAAATGCGGGCCTAACGGGCATGGCCCGCGGAGGGCCAGAGCCCGCGCGGGTTGCGGGCTGGCCTGCGGGCCAGGCCATATTTAAAAAATAAATAAATAAATTATATATATAATCTTTTTTTTTTTAGATCATATATATAATATCTTAATTCTTAGGCAGTGTGTAGATCTGACTATCTAAGAGTACGCAGAAGGGGAGAAATCCAATAATTCAATAATCATTCGCCAATTTCCTAGAGTACGTAGTTCTGCGGTTCTCCCGTCTCCATCCGCCTCCAACTCTATCAAACAATTACTAAAACTAAATCATCAATTCATACATATTTATGAATTACTATAAATCGCCTCCAAGTCCAGCAAAGATACATATTTATATATGTATTATATACAGACGGGAATTGTAGAGGGAAAATCTGAAGCCGAGAGAGAAATAGAGTGTGCTGTTGAACCCTAGCTTTGATCACCTTCTACAGTTTTGATCAACGCGCGGTATCGATCCGGAAGATTTGGGCAAGGTTTATGGAAGTTTTCGGTGCCATATTTCAAGCGGTTTTAACATGTTTATATACTATTTAATATTTTTTTTCTAATTTAAGCGATGGCCCGCGGGCCAGCCCGCAAGACCCTCAAGCCCGCATGGGGCGGGCTTGGGCTGTATAGTTCCAAGCCCGCAGGTTTCACGGGCCGGCCCGCAAAAATCTGCCAAATAAAAAGCCCGCGGTGGGGCGGGCCTAATGAGGCGGGCCGGCCCGCATTAGGGGTGTAAACGAGCTGAGCCGAGCCCGAGCTTGGGTAGGCTCATGCTCGTGCTCGTTAATGATAGCACTGCTCGAGCTCGAGCTCGAGCTCGAGCTCGTTCGAGCTCGTGAACTGATGCCCGAGCTCGAGCTCGGCAATTGTCGAGCTGCTCGAGCTCGAGCACGAACAACTCGATTGTTCGAGCTCGAGCTCGAATTCGAGCCTGAACTCGAGCTCGAGTTCAGGCTCGAAGTCGAGCTCGAGTTTAGGCTTGAATTTGAGTTCAATTTTGATGTCGAATTTGACCTATTTGATTTAAAATTTAAACTACTTTGTTTTATGACTTTTATCCATACATAATTATTAAAGTATTTTAATTTCCCTCCCCTAATTATTATTTTTATATACTAAATATAACATAATTATATTATATATTATATATTATATAATATATTATAAGGCTCGTGAGCGGCTCGTTGAGCCGCGAGCCTACAATACCTAAGCTCGGCTCGTGCTCGTTTAATCAACGAGCTGCTCGAGCTCGAGCCGAGCTCGATTTTGACCGAGTTCGAGCCGAGCGTTGACCGAACCGCTCACGAGCGACTCGCGAGTGGTTCAGCTCATTTACACCCCTAGCCCGCATTGCCACCCCTAGGGGTGAGAGCGAGAGCGAGCGCGAGAGATTACATTTCTTCTTTTTTTTTTTGCTAAATACTCAATTTTGTATAAGTAGCAGCGTTCAGTTCATGTGCGTAACCAACAGAGGCGTCAAGATGGTCATTAGCCGACTATTACTTTAATTTTTTTTATTTTTTTAAAAAATTATTACGGAGCGTATTTAACTCTTTTCTTTCTTTTCTCTAACTTTATAATAAATTTGACAAAAACTTATCAAAATCTCCAAATCACTAGAGATGTCCTTACCATCAATGGGGCAATCGTTATGCCATGGAACCGTGTTCACCATGGATGGTGAACACGGTCCCAACTCCCAACGGTGTTAGTGCACCGTTATCTTTTTTTTTTTTTTTTTTAATCGCTTGACTTTTCTTCTTTATTTTCACATTTCGCGGTTTCACTTTAATTTGAGGTGAGCAATGATTTCGGACGTTCATAAATTATGAATCCATGCCTGCACATTCACTTTGGACCCGTGCCTACACATTCCCATCCGAAACCATGACTGCTCCTCTGTAGCGCAAGCTTCTTCAATATTCATAAATTATGAATTTTCTGTTATGAAATTATGAATTTTCTGTTTTGAAATTATGAATTTTCTTTTATAAGATTATGAATTTTCTATTTTGAGATTATGAATTTTCTGTTATGAGATTATGAATTTACAGTAAATTCATAATCTCATAACATAAAATTCATAATTTAATAAATGTTTTTCTTTTATGCGATTATGAATTTTCTGTTATGAGATTATGAATTTACAGTACATTCATAATAATCTCATAACAGAAAATTCATAATCTGACCAAACGCGGGCCGTTAATATCACATCCGTGAATATTTTTTTTTAACGTAAAAACGGCGCCGTTAACAAAGTAAGAGTGGCAAAGCCAACATCAAGGGACATGGCCGAGGGAGGCCTAATCCATACGAGCCTTGGAATTACATGTTTATGCCACAATAGCATGTGGCCTGCCATCAATCTAACCCAACATGTTCCCCCTCAACTCAACCTCTATTTAGGTTTGTAAGGTGTCTCTCATTATTCATCAATAATTGTGTAACTGCACCACTTACACCAATTCAACTCCAGTGAAAGCGACTTATGGACTTTTTCTCAGTTTAATCAGGTCAGATCAAATATTAACAACTTAGACTGATCTCTTTATAATTTAGTGTTAACTAAAAACATCCACATTGCGGTCAAAGAAGCTCATATCTCGCTGAAGCCATGGTGGTCAAAGAAGCTCTATTCTAGATTAAGGATCTAGGAAGTAATAATATTGTTTTAGAATCAGATTGTTTAAACTTTTGTTTTGCTTTCAATTCTGTTGCTTTAGACTATTCTTATATTGGTGCGGTTATTCAGCAATGTCGTATAATTGCTAGAAATATGGGGAAGGTTTCTATTCATCATATTCGTAGGTCAGCGAATCATGTAACTCATGTTCTTACACGGGCGATTGGTTCTATGTCTGTCCTAGGTTTGTGGGTTTCTGCCCCACCTGATTATATTTCTCACCTATTTGATTCTTAATATATTACAGTTGTCGTTTGGTTTTCAAAAAGAGCATCCACATTAATTTAGTTTTTTTACGGTTTTTGATAATCCAAGTTGGAGAGATGAAGGAAAGAGAAAAAAAAAAGGTTCCAGCTGGCCTTTGCTATGCGCGAAACTAGCATAGCAGTTCCCTTTCTCAATTTATTTCTTTCATTGGAATCTACAAAAACACTCATTACTTGCAAGAGATCAAAATACATTCCGTGACCTCTTTCTCTATCATCCACTTAATCATGAGTCCCACAAAAATCTAAGAAAAAATTAACTAGTGTGGATGCTCTAAGATCACAATTCACAGAACTAGTTTCACCAAAAATTATTGTTGCAGTAGGCGCTAGGCGCTAGTCGGGCGCCCGGACAGCGAGTAGCGCCTAGGCGATCTAGGCAGCGCCTAGGCGGTCGCCAAAAAAACAGTGGTAGACTTGCAGTTTGACAATTTTAATGAGGTAGTTTTCAACATTTAATCAAATAACATTAATGATAATTCATAAGTCATATAACATCAAAACAATGATTTTCAAAAAAAAAAAAAACATTAAAACAATATTAAAAATTAAAAATACTCAAATATGAAATACTCAAATACTTCAATCATCCAAAGATTCAAAGTATCAAACTAGTCTACGAGTGTATATATATCATATTATATATATATATATATATATATATATATATATATATATATATATATATATATATATATATATATATATATATATATATATATATGTATGCGCGCGCACACACACATATATATAATAAAAAAAAAAAAGGCCGAGCCGATCGGGTTAACTCGATCGAAATGGACGAGTTAACTCGACTAACTTAGACGCTAGGCGGCCAAATCGACCGAGTTAAGCGCTAGGCGGGTGCCTAGGGGGAAGTCGCCACGGTCTAGAGGCGCGTAGCGCCTAGACCGATTTTTATAACCCTGTCAAAAATACATATTTAAATAGTGGTGACGTGTTTTCTCTTAAATCAAACAAATTTATTTTCATTGAACAAACCTAAACTAAGAGTTAATTATATCATGAATTTTCTGCATTATTGTGTTGGATTACATAATAAAGCACTGAGCAACAAACACAATATACATATATATCTTTTCAACTTTCAATAGCTTAATTATATTATATATAGAGAGATTATCAAAGTATGCAATGTAACATGCATGCTTAGGCTTAGCTTCTTGAAGGTACATATATATAATTCTCCTCGTCATCACTTCATACTACCAACAAAAATCTCCTTAGTATAATCAAACAATCATACAACAACCTCGTACGCACTTAACTTGATGCCGCCACCGCCGCCGTCTAATTTCAGGCGAGTCTCCGGTGAGGGTTGCGAACGCTGACGAGCTTCACGAAGTCGACGACGGGGCCACAGAGCGAGACGAAATCGTCGCTCCTGGTGTGATAATACGTGCTGAAGAACATGACCCGGGTCCGGTTCGCGGTGGCCCTGAACCGGAGCTTGGCCGGTTTATAGCCGCCTTGGCCCTTGGACTCGTAGGGGACCTTGAGGGTGGAGGGTCCGGCGAAGGCCTCGAGCACCATAGACCCCTCGCACTTGTTGCTGGCGTCGCCGACTAGGAAGGTGAGGTCGTAGAACTTGCCGGCGACGGTGCGGGCGATCTGGGTGACGGCGCTCTCTTTCCCGGCCACCAGCTCCACCGCCCTCCGGCCGTGGGGCACGCTGAAGTGCTCCGCGTCTATGTACTTCACGGCTTTCAGAGACTCCACCGTCCAGGCCGGAAGCGGGGAGTGGTCGTCCTCCGTGAACGGCGGGCAAAGAACGCCGGTGTCTACCTTGGGGAACACGTATGGGCCCTCCTCAAAATCCCAATTTTTTAACAAGTTCACTGCAAAAAATAAATAAAGATTCAATGTAAAAGAAGAAGAAGAAATGCAGTAAATGAAGGGAAGATGCACCCTGGAGAAGTACAGAAATGGGCCAAAAACATTTAGGGGCGTTTGGTTCAGGTTATATAAGATAATCTATATTTGCTTGGTAATATAAGATTCTCATGTTTGGTTCAGGTTATGTAACATTCTTATGTAACATTCTCAGGGAATGTCAAATAACCTCCGCAATAAGTTTTTAGCTATTGGAAAGGAATGTGAGATACCCTCCAATTTCTTAGGTAATCTCACCTTCTCTTGTCTTATTACTATTGTTTGGGCTTTAGACGTTTTAATCAATTTATCTTATTACCGTTGTCTTATTTACCTATCATAGCTTTAAACCAAACACAGAAATTCAACATCCTCAGTAGTCCAACTTTCTTAGCAATCTAATTCTATAAGGTAATCTAACATTTAGTTCAGTATATATGCGTTTCAAGTTGTGAATGGTTGGGCAGACGATATAAATGATAAATCTGGCCTGTATGTGTGTATGAGTGTATCTATGAGAAGTGGTCCAAAAGGCCATCCATATCATAATAAATCATAATGGAATTTTTGGTAAATATCTGATAGGTATTAGCTGAACGTAGAGTTAATCGAAAAAGTAAGTTTGAGCATTTTTTATTTTATTTTAACATTTTAGAGAAATAAATTGTTACAAAAAAAAAAAAACTAATTAATCAAATACTTCTATTAATTGTTTAATCAAGTCAAATAACTAATAGTTATCAAATAAGTCAAAATTGACGAATAGACTAACTATTTTACCAAACATGGCAATATAAGTCAACATTTTAATTTTTAGTCACTTGCCCATATATAAATATATTGACCTTGTTTGGCTATTGGATGTTAGACAGTGGCAAATTATTGGGTGGACTATAGTCCACATATCTTTGTAGATCATGAATGTAATATATATTTTTAATATATTAAAATACATTATTTGTATACTGAATGTACATTATTTAATAATATATAAAAAATTATATACTTTTAAATAATGTATTTTATGTATATAAATAATATACTTTTTATTTATAATTCACACAAATGTGTGAACCATGATCTATGAAATAATGATTAGTTAGCAGTTAACAAATTGATTGGCGAATTCTGTCAACAATTTTGACCAACATATTATTTTAGAGATTTATAAAGAGATGTTTGAAAAAATTAATTGTTCATGATTAGTGTTAATATGTCAAAAGACATATAAATATAAATATATTTTAATTAATTATTAATTATATAATAATTCTTAATTATAAAAAAATAAATTAAATAAATAATGTAAATATGTAAACAAATAAATAAAAAATAGCTGTTAATTATTAATTGTATAATATGTTATCTAGTCAAATTTTAAATACTAATTTATTATTAATATTTATAATTTTCTTTTAGTATAATATAAGTATAAAATTAAAGAGCCTCATACTCGCTTTGGGAGTGGCAGTATGAAAACAAAATTATATTTCGGCAAACTGCCTAAGTCAAACGCTGCAAAATTTGAAATTGGCAGTTTGTCCTCAAAATGTTGTCCAAATTACCAGTTAATCAAATGAAATTTTTGGCATTCCAGGGCAAATCACTAATGTAGTCAAATTTGTCAAAGTCTAGTCAAAAAGTCATTTACCAAACAAGTTTTTTTTTTTTTTTGTTTACAAGGAAACTCATGTTCTTACCCAATCTTTTAATGAGTGTTGGGACAACTGTTCTAATATTAAAATAAGGATTTAAAGAGAGGATCGGAAACATACCGTTGGTAGGTCTGGGAGGATACAATGTTCGGATGGCGACGGAATCGATGAGCGGACCGCAAGCCGGGTCCTCCTCCACGCCGGGGTTATGAATTATGATCTCCGCTTGGGGATTCTCAGCCTGGAACGCCCACGCGTAGCAATCCCAGCCGTTGATACTGTACAGCGTTTGGATGGGCAGCACGCCGGAGTCCGGCGCCACCGTGATGTTGAGCCGCTCCTCCTGGGCGCAGGTCCGGGCGGCGCAGAACGTGATGGAGTAGTACATCCCTTTGGAGACGTTGAGCGTTTGCTTGATGGACGCCTCGTTGCCCAGCCGCACGGCGGCGAACCCCTCCGGCACCACCAGTTGCATGTCGCCTTGCTTCTGCCCCGCCTGTATGTACTCCACGAACCCCGTCACGGTCCATCCCGGAACGGCGTCGTGCCGGGTCACGATTGTGCCGTTTAGGTCCGTTTTCTTCACCGGAGCTTCGAAGTTCCCGTTCACTAGTAGTCCTGTCATATATTTACCATTCAAAAATCACAAATGGAGTTCAATCAACCACGCTCACGTGCCTTTCACGTGCACCTCGCTAAAACGTGAAAAATGTTGCAGTAAAAAATCATGAAGAGATAAACCAGTCTAAATTGTTCATAGTTGATCGACTCAAACAAAATAAACCGCTACAACTACGAATTGAATTTATATTTTTAATTTTTTTATACTTAATAATATTTTTAAAATAATTTCTAAACATTACCAAAAAAAAAAATTAACTCTTACATGAATTGCCAACTATCATGTAGTCTAATGGCATCCCAATTACCATTCCAAATGGATGGTCATAAGTTCCAATTCTGATTGGAGGCTTAAATTCTTTAACCTTATCTGTCGAGTCATTGAGTCGCCATAATTTACATACTCTCAAATATTTTGTTGGTCCAGGATGTAGGACCCTTGGAATTGAGGATCCAACCAAATAATAATCACGTTCACATTGGAGTTTGGGAGGGACAAAAATGGTCATAAACAAAGAGCATAGCTGTTCAGTCCGAACTACGTAATACGAACTACCTAAGACCCAAGTACTAAATGCTTGTCTGTAATTGACATGAACACCCTTTCATCTAGAGTCACATACAGCTGAATGGGACGAGGTTATTTTAGTCATTTAATACATGTACATGCAACACTTGGGACCAATAGGCCATAGAGAAACAGGCTAAGAATTAGCCAATCTGTAACCTTCATAAATGACCCAGTCCGATAGTGATAACCACCACCAAAATTTTCTCTTTCTTATTTTTCCAAAAAAAAATCAAAAATAAAAAATTCATAAATGTTTTCCAAAAATAAATGACAGTTTTCAATGAAATTATTTCATGCACCTAACCACCTAATATCTTTATTATTGTAAGAATAATAATAATTTGAATAGGATTCAAGTTATACAATTATGACAAAATGCGGCAAAGATTTTGAAGCTTATATAATGGAGGAGGCCGGAGAGAAGAGCTGAGCTTACCGTCGGTGAGGGCGGAGGAGATTTGGACGGCGGCGGAGAGCAGCACCGCCAGTAAAAGAACCGCTTGCGCTTTTGAAGTAGTCTGCATTTTGTTTTGGGTTTTGAAAAGTGAAGAAAGAGAGGAGAGAGTCTGAAAAGGGGGATTCGTGTTTTGGTTTGAAATGAGGTGTCCTTTTATGCATGCCCACCCTCAACAAGGGGCAAGGATTTTGGGGTTATTGCAATTTTGTCCCTTTAGTTTTTTTTTAAAAAAAAAAAAAAAATATTATTGACTCTGTTACAAAAGTAATATATGTTTTATACTTTATCAAAGTACTACAGTCCAAAGAGAATTCATTTTTCACCACCGAATTTTGATCATGTGACCTTTGTTCAAGGGGAGTTACAGAAGTGTCATATGAACATAAGGTGTTTGGTGCCCCTTTAATTTTTTTTTTTTTTTTTGTTTTCCTATTTAAAAAAAAAAAAAAAAAACTGCTATCCAAATCTAAGGACACTTAATTGGACCAACCCGTTGAATTTCGGGTTGTCAGACTAATCGGTTTATTTATTTTAGTCAGGTTGACCCTAACATTAAACCTCGGGTTGTCGGACGGGCAAAATCGTTGAACTAAAATTGAAAAACGTAAGAGTGGATATCCACATTCGGTGGAGCGGGATGAGTTTTGAAAAAGTTAACTCATAACGTCGACGGGTAAATGATACAAGCCACCTTATACATTCACTACACGACATGTAATTATGTAATGTTAACGGTGGTGACCAGGGATCGAGTCTCACCAGCGGCAGTGTGGGAGCAACCTCTCAAAGTGAGAGGGGCTTCTTGTGCGCAGTGAGCACCGGTCTAGCCTCTGTGTTTCATGTTCAGTTGAGTCACCATGATTTACATCCTCCCAAATGCTCTGTCAAGCCGGGGTGTGGGGGGCTGTTCAACCTTTTGGAAGAATGTAATGTTAACGGTGGGGATATCAATTGTAATATATTTATTACATTTTTATTTAAAAAATTTATAAAAAAATACTAAAAATGAGCTTACCTATAAACTCCATGCATATATGTTATAGTCAACATCACTTCTATAACAAAGAAATACCTTAAGTGACTCGGGTTATCGGGCTAGTCCACAAAATTTCGGGCTAACTCGTTCAAGTCATCATATTGAGCTTATTAGTTTCGGACTTATCAAGTTGATTTTTTTTTTTAATCTAAAATTAAAAGGATGATTGATCTCATTTATTTATTTAAATAAATCAATGGTTGAAGATTGTTGAAAATAAGAGAAAAAAGAGGTAAGATTAATTTTATAAATATAAAAAACTTAAAAATTTGTAATAATAATAAAATTTATTTTGTATTTTTTTTTTTACTGAAATCCTCAACAATTGATCAATCTTAATGAACAATTGTAATTCACTTTTTATAAGAGAACCAATTTTCTCTCATTTAAACCCCTATATATATGTGTGTGTGTCACCTTTTTAAATTAGAAAGTAATGACACAATATGTAGAATATTTTAAAATTGAGTAATTGATTAAATATGCACCGGTTTTAGTAATATACAATTTTATAAGTAGAAACTAAACTAATGTTGAAAAGTATATATATATATATATACTAGTATTGTCCCGTGCGATGCACGGTTAAGTTTTGTCGATTTGTTTGTAGTATTTCAATTGACTAAAATGAATTTATTTATTGGACGCCAATTATGTTAAAGGTATTTGTCTAACCAAAAAATATGAATAACAATTTGATGTTTAACAAAAACTAATTTTCATCATTCTATATATAATAATATGTAAAGAACACAATATTACACATTATTAAACACTTCATGGTAAACAACGTTAGTAGTTGACGTACTAACACTGTTCGAGTCACTACAAATTAAAATTTTCAATCCGTCTGGATTGCTCACTCTAGAAGCAGCAACGTACAATTGACCATGAACAAAAACTGGTTTCTTTAAAAGTAAGCCAACGTGTGATAGTGTTTGTCCTTGACTCTTGTTAATTGTCATTGCATAGGACAACATTAAAGGAAACTGTCTTCTTTGGAATTTAAAAGGTAATCTCGGATCTGATGGTGTCATAGTCATTCGGGGGACCAACACTTTGGTTCCTGCGTTGTTTCCAGACATAATTTTTCCTTCAATCACATGATCTGTTAACTTCGTAATAACCAACCTAGTTCCATTGCATAGTCCAAGTGAATGATCTATATTCCTCAACAACATAACAGGTGACCCGACCTTTAAATTCAAACAATGGTTTGGAATGCCGGATGCCCTTATACCATTTAGAAACTCGGGAGTGTGCACATCATCAAGTAAGGTGCCATTTGAGTCTGATTTGCACACACTATCACAACTGTAGTAAGTCCTACTATCCCCAGTATGCAGATCACTCATGTATTCATTAATGGAGTTAACGACGTCAAGGGTTGGGGCTAATATAGCTCGACCTTCAAGAAGACTGGAATCTGAATTCCCAGACATGAACATAGGGAACGTACTTGCAACTATGTTGGTAATTGGGTCTCCATTAGATGGTAATAACAGTTCGTTTGGTATCTCTACCTCTGCATGACCATCATTTTGACCACCCATAGTTCCATCACCTATACTCGCAATCCAATCTGCAAAGTCCTCTAGTTTTTTCATGTCAATCCCCGGCATGCTTCGATTTAATCGAAGGTTTTTTGTCAATCTCAAAACCTTACAATTGTTCCATAGATACGATGAGTTGATTGTTGCAGAAATAATATCCTGTCTAGATCCTTTTGGTACAACTGGTAATATTTGCCGGAAATCGCCACCAAACACCACCGTCTTTCCACCAAATGTTTGGTCAGCACTGTTGGGATTTTGAAATTGAAGCAAATCTCTCATTGTCCTATCCAACGCTTCAAAGCAGTGTTTGTGCATCATAGGAGCTTCGTCCCATATAATCAATTTACTCCGGACGATCAATTCGGCTAGATGGCTACCTTGTTTAATATTACATGTGGAGTCTTCGTTTATTGCAATAGGGATGGAAAACCTTGAATGAGCGGTTCGACCACCAGGAAGTAACAACGACGCAATACCACTGGATGCCACATTGATAACAATATCACCGCTAGCTCGCAATGTTGATGACAACGCCTTCCATAGATAAGTTTTCCCAGTACCACCGTAACCATAAACGAAGAATAGTCCACCACTGCCATTAGACAAATTTTGGATGATTGTGTTGTAGATCTCTTTCTGCTCATCAGTCAATCTTGATGCCAATTCTTCGCTCTCTGCTTGGAGTGCTTCGCGATCATAGTTCAACTCCTCAAATAACAAAATGTTATCAACCAATCTTGAATCATCCATGTTAGGTGTTGGCATCGGAGGAAAGTTTTTAAGAGACTTATTGTGTATTATCAACAATTTTTCTAGCTCAATTAAACCGAAGTTTTTTTTCTCACACTCTTTTAGTATCAAATCTGTAAAGTAAAAAAAAAAAAGTAATAGTATTGTTAGTTATTAGTTATTAGTTATTATATTATATATATATATATATATATATATATATATATATATATATATATATATATATATATATATATATATATATATATATATGTAATATGTAATTAAATATATTATGTAATTAAATATATGTTTTATGCACGATTCTAAAACCTGGTTTATTTAGTTGTTTTCTATGCATGAATTCAGCATCTTCGACTAAATGATGCCACACCTCATCCCATACATGTTCAGGTCTGGATAATGAGTTTGAAAGCAATAGTATAACAAACAACTTTCTCATCGCATGTCCAGATGACCAATAACTTGCTTCCTCAATTGCATCAATATACTCTTTGTCGTCATCTAATAATCCACGTGCGTAACATGCATCCCTGAATGTCATGTATTCTACCCCATTAAATGTCATAATGTCTTTAAAACTGGTTGGTCCACGAACAATATTCAAAAGACATCTAAGATAGTATATTTCACCACTACCAGGAGGTACGAAGAAGATGCGACCAATTGAAAACCCCTTCTTTCTTGGATGCCACTCTCGAATATCTCTCTTCCAAACAAATTTATTGGGCATTTCAATGTATGTTAATGAGCGTGCATCTTCATATTTCTTATTGGCTTCGAACCATCCTTTGAACATACTTTGTCCCACTGTTTCACGACCTAAAACATTATCAATATTTTCATCATCAGCGAATACAATGGACTGACAATCTGGAAGGTGGAAGCTTAATCTTCCAACAGCCGGTGTCCGATATTGGACCTCAAAACTGAATAGTCGCCAGGCTGCCTCGCATGCTGAAACGTACCTACAATCATAGTACATATTAATCTCATCCACCACCTCCTCACCGTTTTCATCGATGGTACTATTGTAGAATTCTGCTGTGACACGGTCATTACCCTTGTTGACATACTTGAAGAGGTACTTGATTGATCTCGACTGGTTGCACCATTCTACGTTGATATGAGCCTTGTACCTCAAAAGCAAATATCTATTATGCGGGACAACATATCGGCTGTCTAGTTCTATACCATTCTTCTTGACTGTTCTACCATTGTCCCGACGCATATAAACTGGATACCCATCCTGGTCAAACTTAGACTCTGCTACAAATCGTTTGGGGAAGTGCTTTGAACACTTTCCATTAACCATGCACTGAGAATTCCTTCTGGCGATTCCACATGGTCCATGAACCATGAATTCCTCGACTGCATTGTAGTATTTCATTTGCATTGTCTTGTCTGGTACCTCAGCCTTTATGATTGAATCCATGTACGTCGGACTCGTCATGTCAACTTTGTTCTTGAGGAATATTAGAATATGTGCATGCGGTAGTCCACGTTTTTGGAATTCAATGGTGTAAATAACTACATTTACATAATAATCTTCCATTAGTTTAACATGATATACGTAGACAAAAGTAAAATAAAAAAAAAACATAGCGTTTAATGGAATTCAATATATACCTGATTTCACAGGACCAAAAAGCTCACCATTCTTTACTTCCTTTATTAGACAATCCAATTTCATCTTGAATATACAGCATAAAATATCCGGACGATCTTCTGCATTGAGATTTCGCTTGGTAATGTACCGCTGTATTTCGGGCCATTTTGGATTACACGTGAACGTTATGAATAGGTTGGGGTAACCAATGTGTCTACAAATGGCCATTGCATCCTGGTAATTCTGGATCATGTACCTTGCTCCGCCCGTAAAACTTGATGGTAAAAGTATTCGCTTTCCTTGGGTGCTAGCTTGTACTTCACCTCGCGTCAATGCATCTGTCAGTCCTTTCAAAGCTTCGCACCTCAGCGATTTTTGGTGTGTCCTTATGTATATAAGCCTGGCAGATTCAACCATTGTGTATGCATCCACTATAAATTGTTGAAATAACCTCCGAGCATACAATATGGTAGAAATCTCTTCTAACCTTTCATGTAATCGATAAGCAAAATACTCCCATTGAGATATACGTTGCCTTGCATTGTTGTTGTTAGAACCATTGGTTGCAAACTGTATATCCTCTCTATATCCATCTTCCCCATAAGGAAATAGAATAGGATATTGCAATGGTAGGTATGATGGATTTAATTCAGTAATTCGCTTAAGCACCCCGGAATTGCTCTCAACCAAAATATCTCTGTGGCCTATGGATGGATCTAAATCACCAACAATAAGTGCAGCAACCTCTGACGTCGTTGGTAGGTTATAAGTTCTTGCATCTTTAGTTCTCTTACCAATTAATCTCATTTTTATCTCTACACGTGGATTTCTCTCAATTTCTGCCTTGGCCATACGGAATGATTTAACCAACACATTATTCCCGTCTAAAACCTCCTTAATGTCCTCCACCACCTCAACATGCAAATCTTGTGTAGCTATGTTCTCCCTTTATAGAGGAATAAAGAAAATGACTCGTTATATTTATTTAAAGTAATTGTTAAATGAATTGATGAAATTAACAAATTGTGGCATCATGTACTATACCTGACAGAAGCAATACGATTCTTAATTTCATTATCAGTATCATGAATATACAATTGTGCAAACTTCGGATATGTCCCATTTGGTGGAATCAGGCTACCAATACGATGGAAGTTCTGACCATGGATTCTGAAAATTGGAGGGGATGACCCATTGTTTATTGTCCTGTCTATCTTAGCACCCATTGATGTAAAACAGAACATATTATTATACGATCTTATATTTTGAAGAAAATATTTCTGCTTTTCACTCAATGTAAAAAAAAGATCATATAACTTCTTTGGAGGTAGTGTGTTTCTAGGCAGTTTGATTTTCCCGTTCACACAACATCCTGAGTATTTAACTGTGTTTTTTGTTTTTGACTTGTAGAGTCTTTCCTCGTACCAAAAAAAACCACCACAATGCTCACATATGTCGTCCGGGTCACCAAGGTCTACAGATTCAACTGAAATTGTAGTATAGAATATTAAGAATTTGTGAGACAATATTTACTTTATACAATCAAATTCTTATAAACTAACCATCTTGTATGTTTGATGTGTTTGTTTGATGACCAAGCACTTCATCCATTTCTACACTTAGGTTGGGATAGTTGTTTTGAGTCGGGAGAGCTGAATCACAATTTGACTCCAAATGCATTTGCACATCATTTATTGTACCATTCCCACATCCTAATAGAATTAACATCTTATTAGATGTTATAATAATAATAAGTAAATTTGAACAGAATATATACTTTCATTGTTTTTTTTTTTATATATATATCAAATTTTGATTTTGAATATTCGTACGTGTAGATGATCCATTGTCTGACGCATGATGTATGTCGTGGATTGATGAACTAATTAATGTGCGTTCTACAAATGATGACATTAAAAAAATTAATAATTCACATTACAAAAAATAACATACAAAAAAAAAAAAAAAGACTTTAAGTCTAACCGTGAGAAACTATACGCAACGGGGTAGAGAGTGATGCTTGAAATACACCGTAGATATGATTTCGTGTTGTAATATCACATAGACCTCCACTGGTTGAAGCTTTACTTATCTTAGAACTTGACACAATTTCATTCTCTGAGAAAATAAATAAATAAATAAATAAATAAATAAATAAATAAATAAATAAATAAATATATATATATATATATATATATATATATATATATATATATATATATAACAATATATTTAATGTTATCTACAGACTTTCAAAAAAAAAAAATGTTATCTACAGATAAGTGCAAAGGAAATTGACTACAAATGGAAATTATAATTTTTATTTTATACCGTAATAATAATTAAATAATTAAATACTATAAAATATAAAAGAAAATAACATTCTATAAATATTGTTATGTTCTAATAATAATACTAACTTACTAACTATAACTAAATAGAAAAATAAATGTATAAAAAAGATTGGTTCGAATGTTTTTTAAATAAAGTATTACTGTGATTTATTTAATGTAATTTATTGACCCAAAGACAAAAAAATATTACCCCCAGAAATATAAATAGATGAACAAAAGAAATATTATTAAAATTCTATCCATTCGTTTTGTAATATTATAATTGACTAATATTATTTATACAATGTAAAAAATGGTAATTATAGTTTTTATAAAGTAAATAATACATTAAATAAAAAAAATGTTAACAATAATCCCCACGCCAATAATAATAATAATAATAATAATAATAATAATAATAATAATAATAATAATAATAATAATAATAATAATAATAATAATACGGAGTAATAAAGAAAATGATAGTCAATAGATATGTCTCTCGGGAAGCTTCTCATTTCACCATTTCTGTCTCTCTCTACACTTTTCAAAACGAAGAAGATGCTTCTACTTCTCCTACTTGGATATGTTTTTTTGGAAAGCTCAAGGTTGTGGATCTATGTATTTTTTCACATCTCAAGTTCATAGATCCTAAAATATTCTGAGATTTCACTATGAAGTATGAATCCACTGGTTCGGTTAGAGGGGAGGTCCAGGGTGAGACTGAGATCACTGAATGACGAAACATCCACGGGTTCGGGTTGTTCAATGCGAAAATAGTCAGATCAGCATGAAAAGTATGGGAAATGGTCAGATCGCAACTGAGGCGGGTAACAGAGAGAGAGAGAGAGGATTGGGATGATTTGATGAGATAGGGATGAATGTACTCCGCATAGCTTTCGTACTTCTATTACACCACTTATAATGCTTTAAGAAGAGATGAATGTTAGACTGACCTCTGTGGTTCTCAGCAGTCCTTCGCTTGGATCCTATACAAACAGAACCTGTAAGTTTCTTCATTTCTCACTAAATAGCTTTAAAGTAGTGATAGCTTAGATTTATAGCAGCTGTTCAGTTAGTGGAATACTAATAGTTGGATTCTAAATACCAATTTGATTATTAATTGTGTTGCCTATTCATATTTTGCAGTGTTAAATGTCGAAAATAAAATTAGTATTTTTTGACTGTGAAAATAATATATTTTAGTAAAAATTCTAAAATATTATTTTATGACCAATGTTTTGCAAGTCTAATCTCGCGTGCAAAGGTTTTAGAACATTTGTTTAGTTTTTTCTGCTGCCCGAGAACAGTTTGTGGCTTATTAGTCCTTATTAACGGTTGCATTTGATGCAGTCCACAGCCGAGATTATATGGCAGGGGAGGGAGCCTTGGAAGGAAAATGAGACTGGCCTCACATTCGATTGCAGGTAGACTTCCTAAACCATGGCATACCTAACCCATCATCTCTATTTGCTCTCTTTAATTTTTTCAATGTTCCAGTTTTCCTTCTGAAAAGGAAAACAAAGATAAAAATGGAGAAGGGTGGAAGAGTATATGGGTACTCCAGTTTTTGTGCATACATAGTGAGTTGATGTCAACCATTACCGTGAATGTTATGAATTTAGAAAGTGAATGTTGAATTTTATTATTACCGTTTAATATTGCTGCTCAGCATTTTGCTTCCCCTTAGGCCCTTATATTTAATAACTCTCTTAATAAAGTGCTAAATGAAGAAGCTTTTAGTATTTCACTTAAGATGATCTCAATGTCGTTTTGAGGTTACTGTCTTTAGGACAATCATGTTGGCAGCTATCTCCCATACTATGAAAATAAACCCCACATCTGTGTGTAACTTGGGCCTAAATTTGTGGGTATTGGTGAGTGTAAACTTCCATTGTATTTATGGCTTTATGCCCATGTCCAGATGGTTCCAGCGTTCTTGTCCATTATTGAGTGATGTGATGCTCAATTGACAACCTGCTTATCTGTGCTGAGCATGTATGGGGAGTTAGAGTCGGGAAGGAGGGTAGGGGCTTTGAGGGGTGAGGTTTTGTGTTTCGGTGTTTCCTAAAATTACAGAGTAAAGCTCATTTTTCTGAGATGGTTTTGCTTAATCCTCTATATTTGTGTACTTCTGTTGATAACCTGAGCATAACATCTGTTCATCTTAGTGATATTAAAGGAAAAATATTTATTATTTCAGTTCTGAGACGAAATCTTCGTCTGTTTGTCTTTTGGTGTCTTGTTCAGAAAGCATGGTGTAGTGCACTCATCATCTAAGAACAGCCAGTTCACCTAGAGTTCCGAATGGCTTTAACGACTTTGAGGTTAAGGTGTTTGACGGATGTGCAAACCCATACCTCGGTCTGGCTTCCATCATTGATGCTGGGATTGACGGTCTATGCAAACACTTAACTCTCCCCCAACCATTAAGTAAGTTTGCACAATTCTCTTACAATGTCAGCTCTGTTAAAACTACTCCATTCAGACAACATAGTAGTTTGCTGCTTGTCTTAGTTTGTCATAGAATTCTTAATATTAGTTTTGAGATATTTTGATAATTTATCCCGCTAATTTTTGTATGGATGACGTCTACCCTCTCGAGAAACTATGCCAAGCCGATATACCTAAAGGAGTACACAATGCGGCATGAGGATCCCGCTAATTTCTGCGTGGCTGGTGTTTACCCTCTCGAGAAACTACGGCAAAGGGCATGCGAGGCTTGGAAGGAAATACCACTCTCCTGTAAGCTCACTATACACTATACATACACTCTATGCTCAATTGCTCATTAACATATATGTCAATTAGAAATTCCCATTTCTCGGCCTCTTACTCACATTGTTGCACATTATTTTTTTTCACAGCATTAGTTAACTTTATATTGTTGTCTTTTATTACTAAGTTTTAGACTGTAAATTTTTTTTACAAAAGCTAATTGTAATGTTCTGAGTACATCATTTGAGGATATTGTTGCACTAATTTGAGATTTTCAATCATGAGAATTATCAAAAGTACTTATTTTCAATACTTTACAATATTGTATAACTCAAAAATATAATAATCTATACATCTATACATTCAAAAGTACTTATTTTCAATACTTTACAATATTGTACAACTCAAAACTATAATAATCTACACATTTATACATCCGAAGAAAAAAAAATAATGGACTCTCTATAAACATCTATTATAGATCTATAAATATTTCTGCTTCTCACTCGATGTAAAAACAATGGACTATTATAGATCCACAGGAATTTCTTCACCATGGACTCTAATCACCAAATCATCACATCAGCTAATCACCACATCTGCTATATATGTTTAGGAATACTTGAACTCACTGCAAAAAAATATTCAACAATCCAAACAATTTGATTACAATGCAACCACCTACTTGGAAGAGGAGGTGATTGAAAAACTTGATAATCAAACCTAATATTCACAAATTCACAATTCACAAATATTTTAAAACAGTAAATTTTTCAAACCACGGTAAATAAGCAAAACGATCCTTGAGTCAGGCACAATTTATTAAAAGATCCATGTACCATTTTTTGTCCTTGAGCCACCAAAGACCCTAGTAGCAGATGTAACCAAAATTAAAAAAGAAAAGAAATGCCAAAAGGCATCATACTGTCTTTGTAACCCAATAACCAAAAAAAAAAAAAAAAGATAAAATGCCAACAGGCATCCTGGTCCACATGCATCAGAAACCTCAGCAAAGCAATTTATATTCAATCACTTTCCTCCTTAATCCCTTTGTTCTTTGATGTCTGGGTTGATGAAGACTCGTCTAGAAGGCGCCTCTTTACAACTGAACTATCACCCACATCATCTTGATTGCAAGCAACACCAACCCCAAGAAGATTTTCCCCTTCATCAACCTCAACAAATTCCTAATTAAAAAAAAATCAAACTTATTATTTGCACATAATAATCGTTACAATAAAATAACATAAAGTGTACCTCCTCAAAATCATCATCCTCCACCATTTGGTCAACTTTGGAGCTCAAATACTTGTCAGGAATGCGCAGAAGCTCTGGTGCATGCACTTGAATCAATCTTTGGTCAGTGTTTATCCTCATGACAGAAAATACGTTGTCGAGATTCTCAAATTGTTCTTTCCTAACGACCACCCTAAATAGCATGCACTGTTTAACCAAGGATTGTAATTCTGATGGGATCAGTTGAGTTGCCTAACAATAAAAAATAAATCTCCCGTTAAGAATCAACAACACAACAACACGTACTGTAAAATACATTTATATATATTCCCAGAACTAAAATGTTATAAAAATATACATTTGAATGCCTTGACTTCAACTCTGCAACAGAAATTCCCAATAGCTGATTGCACTCTCTGTCCCAAAGGAGAAAAGGTGCATTTCCTTCTAGATCTGCAACTCTGATCTTCAACCTGTATCTCAAATTACCTTCTCGACAGCTCTTTTCACACTTTGTACAGTAATATAGCCCACCTTTTGACTCAAGCTTCTTGTTACAGCCAGAAGCTCTACATGAACTGTAATACCAATTGACAGAATCCTCTATAGCAACTATCCTAGCTGCAACCCAGTAGTCCCCATACTATAGCATAAAAAGTTGTAAAATGCATATAAGTACTGCATGGATAGTTGCTATAATCTCACACCATTTGTGGCTCTACTGTATTAGGTTTTTATATATTTTAAAACCTAATACAGTAGATTTTTATTATTATACAACACAAACCAATTACCTCTCTGGTTTGGTAAATTTCACTGATAGTTTTCATATCTTGAGCATTACATTGGGTCTGCTCCATCATTGGAAAGGATTCAATGCTCCTCATGGGTGTTTGCACACCACGAAGAATTAAACTAAAAATAGTAAAGTCATAAGAAACAATTTTTTTTTAAAAAATAGTACAATACTTAAAAATAAATTACTTTTACCTCTCCCTAAACTCCAAAAACTCTTTAGATTGCTGGTTAATAAGGACTTGTGTCACATCATATGAGCTGCAAAGCCTCACCTCGCCATCTAGACATTTAACAAATGTTACACATATTTTACACAGAATAGTGTATATATAAGTATATATGTACTTACTCGTGGCATCTCTCCTAATTCGACAGAACTGCAAGATCACCACCATTGGTTCATGACTACTTGCATTAAAAAATGGCTCAATCTTACCAACATGATCATCCCATAGAGTACACCTAATCTGATTTCCACTGTAAAAGTTGAGGGAAATTAGATTTCTCAAACTTTTAATACCAAAAAATAAATAAGTACCCAACTTTATATATAGATATAGATTTAATAATTGATAAGTAAAATTGGGGAGCTTATATGCTGGGATCCACAGACTGGGAACCCTTTGGGCAATCCTCTTACTGTAAGTCTCCATTTGAGTGCCTTTGTTTAACTGTTGAGATCACTGGTTCCGTTACTCTTTCACCATTGCACATCCTACTTCTTTTCAAGTTGATATAATATTATCATGAAATGATTTTTAGTGGTGATAAACCTATAATAAATTGATGCCTTAATTTTCCACCAGGCATGGTGATTGATCCAACCAATCATGACCAGACTAAGATTTGGTCTCCCTTTTCCCTTAACATTATCTCATTAGCAACTTGACTTTCTTAATTTAAATATATATTAAATAATTACCTTAAATCCTCAATGATAAAGGCTATAAGCCAAGTTGTTCTCCAGGAAATCATTTTTTCCTGAGTTGATATATAATACAGATTTAAATATATATATATATATTAAATAATTACCTTAAATCCTCAATGATAAAGTCTATAAGCCGAGTTGTTCTCCCAGAAATCATTTTTTCTTGAGGTGAGTATATTTCAGCCACTTTTCCAATTACATCTGTAATGAAATTTAAAACAAAATTTAACACACTGGAAAATAAAAATAAATTTTTTTTTTTAAAAAAAAAGGTAATTTCAACATAATATACGTACCAACCAACAGCTTATCATTAACACCTTCAACTTTTAGAGCCTCAAATGGTGTGAGACGGAACATCTGACTTGGAAACTCAATTCTTTTGAATTGCTTAGCTATAGTCTGGTAATTGAACTTGATCATGTACTTGTGAGGGGTTGTCCTGTACGTGTAGAAGTTGTTGATGACCAAGAAATTCTTAACAGCCCAAACTGAACCTTCCTTAAAATTGTTAATGAATTTTGGAACCAATTGTTTTGGGATGTGGGCATGTACCAATGTTCCCTGCATATATATATATATATATATATATATATATATATATATATATATATATATATATATATATATATATATATATATATATATATATATATATAAATATTGAAATTTAAATAAATATATAAATATTGAAATTAAACAGTGTTATATTCAATATGAGATTGCATTGATTTCCTTGCATCTGTTATCACCTCAGAATCATGAAACACAATTTCCTTGCATCTGATTGCATTGCTTCCTGTCCTCTCCGATACATTGTATGCACGAATAACGCGAACCTTCATTGCACTCGTAACATTGAAGGGTGAGATATCACTTCCAAGAACATACATTGGATACATACTGTATGAGAGATGAGAGATATTACTTGTTGTTCAGCAACGTGTGGTTGAATGCATAGGCCTGTAATTCACTATTTATAGAATTGTTAAGGAATCAAATTGTTCCATATTTACGTTAGTAATCCCAAAAGTTGTATCCTTATTTTTATGTATGTATGTATTTGATTTGATTTGATGAATTCTGAACAGACGTGGAGTCTGAACAGACATAGGCATTGAAGAATTTTTTTTTGAAAAAGGCATTGAAGAATTTAATTTTGTATCAACAATGTATTTAATTCTTTAATGTATTTGTTTAATTCTTCATTGAACAGACTTGAATTGATTTGAATTCTGAACTGACTTGGATTCTAAATAGACGCGGCATTGCATTTGTTAATCCAATATATTCAATTTTATTATTATTATTATTTTATAACAGACTTGGATTCTGAATAGACACGACATTGCATTTGTTAATTCAATATATTCAATTCAATATATATTATTTTATTTATTTTTTATTTTTTTATTACTTTTGGCGAGAACTATAGTTTCTGCTATATTATAATAGAAGATACCAAATGCCTCAATAGTTCAACTAAAAGTATAAATAAATCTTTTAATTAGTTTGTGTACTAAGACAATATGCATCATTTCAAGAAAACCAACTGAGTTACAAACCAATAGTTTGTTTACCAGCTTGTCAATTCTTCGATCATGTTTAAGTTGTTTACCACCATCACTTTTACCCCTTCACATAATATATGTTCATCTTGTAACAAAATCCAACAATCGACACTTCACAAACATGACAATTAATCTAACATACCAAAACGAATGTGAGCAACATTCGAAGATCATTTGGAAATTCCTAAATCGAGAAGAATATTTTGGAGTGCCACCAAAATCACTGCCTTAATTCCTTTCTCTTTTAGATTCCAAAATAAAATTACAATTAAACACTTAATAAGTATCACCTTAACCATTTACAATTGCGAGTGCGGAGTTGGTTTTTAGTGACCATTTTACCTTTTTCTACATTTTTTTTTAGTATTCTTGACTCTGTTACAAATAGTATATGTTCATAACTACTTTCTCAACATACTGATCAAAGCACAAAAAGTCAATATTGCCCCAACTTGGGCTCAAACTCATTGATGGCGTTCACACATGCAGGCAACTGAAATACAAGTCCCAAAGTCCCATGCATTTATTAGTTGTTTTTATTTATATCAAGTATTTATTTTTCATGTGGCTCTAGATGCCTTTTCCATTCTCAAAACATTGCATTTATATTTCTGTTGCGGATTCTCATAGGGAGTTGCCTATATATTCATATATTTTGTAATCCTGGAGATATTGAAGAAGAATATTATTCCCTTTGAGTTCTTATAATTTGTGTGATTGTTTCTTGAGCTTCCATCCTACGTCAGTTGGTATCCAGAGCCGTAAGATCCTAGGCAAACAATCGAGATAGCGACTTTGTCCTCTCCATTGTTTTCGACCCACTATGGCACACAACGGCAATAACAATGGCGTAAACATTCCACCCACTGGCAATGACCGTGGTGTTGACGCCCTCTGGGCAGCGTTGCAAACGCAAGGTGACAACATGAACCGTGAATTTCAAGACATCCGTAATATTCTTGCCAACCTTAGCCTGCAACTTGTTGGTCGCGGGGCCATCCCGGCTAACAACGACGAAGGAAATAACCCTGCTGCTGGACCTGTGCGAAGAGCCTTCCCGCAAGCTAATCTGCCACCTCCCAGCGTGAGCAGTAGTGACTCTGAAGATGAGGATCATAATATGAACAATCTTGATCGCAGACAGAATTATTACCGACCAAAGGTGGATCTCCCTACCTTTAATGGAAACTTGGATGTTGAATCTTTCCTTGAGTGGTGTTATGAGGTCGAAAAATGCTTCGATATGATGGAAATACCAGAGGAACGTCAGGCCAAATACGTAGCACATAAGCTAAGAGGTGGAGCAGCAGCATGGTGGGAGGTCACGCAGAACAATAGGAGAAGGCAAGGAAAGAGACTCATTACTTCATGGAGAAAAATGAAAAGGCTTATGACTGCAAGATTTTTACCACCAGATTATCAACAACAACTGTTCCAAAAATATCAAAGGTGTTCTCAAGGATCTCAAAGTGTGAGTGAATACACAGAGGAATTTTATCGATTAGGGGCGCGCTGCAATTTGTCTGAAACACCTGAGCAACAGACTGCCCGATACATTAACGGGTTAAGATTTAATATTTGAGAAAAGATGTTGCTCACTCCTATTTGGTCTGTTGATGAGGCATATAATATGGCCGTCCGAGCAGAGGACCTCCTCACGCCGTCCAATCAGAGAAGAACATATTCTACACCAAAGCCAATGACGACCCAATCACAGGACGTAAATTCTATTCAAGCTGCTACCCCATCATCTCGACCTGTGTTGGCTAGTGACATAAGCAGCTCAAAGAACCAGCAACAAAAACAAGGTAATAATGTTCCTGCACAAAAATCTATCTCAAATCCATACGCCAGACCAATGACCGGTAAATGTTTTAAGTGTGGCGAACCCGGTCATCGGTCAAATGAGTGTAGAGCTCGAAAAACTGTAAACTTGATAGATGGTGGAACAGAGGAAGGAGGTGATGAGGAATTTATTGAGGAGAATATTGAAGTTGCAGAAGAAGATGGAGAGCATGTTAGCTTTGTGGTTAGCTTTAGCGGGTATCACCAAGTGCGCATTAGGCCGGGTGGTGAATGGAAGACGGCTTTTAAGACTCGAGATGGACTTTATGAATGGCTTGTTATGCCATTTGGGCTCTCAAACGCCCCAAGCACATTCATGAGACTCATGAACCAAGTCCTCAAAGCTTTTATTGGAAAGTTCATCGTTGTTTATTTTGATGACATTTTAATTTATAGCCAAGATCAAGTGGAGCATAAGGAGCACCTACGCATTACCCTGCAAGTCCTGCGTGAAAATAAGTTGTACATCAACCTAAAAAAATGCTCTTTCATGACAAAAAGGTTGGTTTTCCTTGGATTCGTAATCAGTGCAGAAGGAGTTCACGTAGATGATGAGAAAGTCCAAGTGATACGAGACTGGCCTAGACCTCGGTCAGTAAGTGAAGTCAGAAGTTTCCTCGGTCTAGCTTCGTTCTACAGAAGGTTTATACAAAATTACAGTACTATTGCTGCTCCTATTTCTGATTGCCTTCGCAAGGGTGGTTTTCGTTGGGGGGGAGAAAGCTGAGCAGAGTTTCACTGAACTCAAGAAAAAACTCACCACAGCACCTGTCCTGGCTCTCCCAGATTTTTCAAAACCTTTTGAATTGGAGTGTGATGCCAGTGGACTTGGTATTGGGGCAGTACTATCTCAAAATCGTCGACCTATTGCTTTCTTTAGTGAGCGATTGAGTGCTGCACGAGAAAATTGGTCTACATATGAACAAGAGCTTTATGCAGTTATACGGGCACTGCATGTTTGGGCTCATTACCTCAGACCAGGAGAGTTTATAATCTACTCAGATCATGAAGCATTAAAATATTTTCGGAGCCAGAAGCATCTCAATAAAATGCATGCTCGTTGGGCGGCTTATCTTGAACAATTTACCTTCCTTCTCAAGCATAAATCAGGAGCAACCAACCGCGTAGCTGATGCACTTAGCCGACGCAGATCCTTACTCGTGGTAATGCAAGGTGAAATTATCGGGTTTGAAGTTCTAAAGGAGCAATATGCCGAAGATGGAGATTTCAATCTTATTTGGAAACAAGTTTTACAGAATACTCCAGTACAAGATTATCACATTTCTGACGGATATCTTTTTAAAGGTAATCGCCTTTGCATTCCTCGAACCTCTTTGCGTGAAAAATTAATCCGGGTCTTGCATGCTGGCGGGTTGGGTGGTCATGTTGGTAGAGATAAAACCATTGTCTCTGTTGAAGAACGGTTCTTTTGGCCTCAACTAAAACGTGATGTTGGAACTTTTGTCAAACGGTGTTATGTTTGTCAAACAAATAAAGGGCACTCCCAGAATACAGGCCTCTATATGCCATTGCCAACCCCAGAAAATATTCGGGAAGATTTATCCATGGATTTTGTCTTGGGGTTGCCACGGACACAAAGAGGGTTTGATTCTGTTTTCGTAGTTGTTGATCGCTTCTCAAAGATGGCGCACTTCATTCCCTGCAAGAAAACTAGTGATGCAGTTCACATTGCTCGTTTATTTTTCCAAGAAGTGGTCAGACTCCATGGTGTCCCACGCACAATCACATCTGATCGGGATACAAAATTTTTATCTCATTTCTGGACTACCTTGTGGAAGCGCTTTGATGCAAGTTTACAATTTAGTAGCACTGCTCACCCGCAAACTGATGGTCAGACTGAAGTCACAAATCGAACCTTGGGAAATTTGGTTCGTTGTATTTGCTATGAGAACGTCAAACAGTGGGACTTTGCTCTTGCTCAGGCTGAATTTGCATATAACAGTTCTATGCACTCCTCCATTGGTCGGTCTCCTTTTTCCATTGTTTACACAAAAACTCCCAAGCATGCAATTGATCTTCTCCAGTTGCCTTCCTCCGAAAAGATTCACAAGCAAGCAGATACCATGGCTTCACAAGTCCAGAATGTTCAGCAAGAGGTACGTACCAAACTTGAAGCTTCTAACGCCAAGTACAAGGCTGCTACAGACAAAAAAAGGCGACAACAACTCTTCAATGTTGGTGATGAAGTGATGGTCTACCTCCGTAAAGAACGACTACCAACTGGTTTTCATCATAAGCTTAGCCCAAAGAAGCATGGTCCTTTCAAAATCCTGCGAAGAATCAATCCTAATGCCTACGTGGTCGACATTCCAGATGAGTGGAAAATTTCCAAGACTTTTAATGTGGCTGACTTGTTCCAATTTCATTCTGATGCGAAGCCTCTGTATTCAGATATTGCTAAACTCGAGGGCGAGTTTTCTTCAGGAAGGGGAGAATGATGGCGTTCACAAATGCAGGCAACTGAAATACAAGTCCCAAAGTCCCATGCATTTATTAGTTGTTTTTATTTATATCAAGTATTTATTTTTCATGTGGCTCTAGATGCCTTTTCCATTCTCAAAACATTGCATTTATATTTCTGTTGCGGATTCTCATAGGGAGTTGCCTATATATTCATATATTTTGTAATCCTGGAGATATTGAAGAAGAATATTATTCCCTTTGAGTTCTTATAATTTGTGTGATTGTTTCTTGAGCTTCCATCCTACGTCACTCATGACCTCCCATTTCAGAAAGTCACATCATGTTATTAGACCACACGATAATTGTCACCATTTTCTACATGTTTCTATAATTTTCCTTTTTTGTTGTTTTTGGTTTTAATTTTAGAAATTCTATGAAATGGGGTCTAATTGTGGAAAATAATTTATCTAGGTCGACAGAAGCTGATGAATGGCACATGCACTTTCCTCCTAAAATGGTGCAAAGCATCTAAGACTAGGACCGTGACACTTATTTGCTCCTTTTTTTTTTTTTTTTTTTTTTTGGCCTTAAGATTATCTAAAAGGCCCATTTTTCTACTAGTCAAAAAATACAAAAATCTAATATTGCGTTTTATTTGTACATTGTCTTCTTCGGACATGAGATCATAATAGCTCATCGATAAATTATTTCAGAAAAATTTTGATCTTCAAGATAGAAGAAGAGTATATATCGTGATATACATATGACGGTCCTTGCAGTGATCAAATTTATAGAAATTGTCATTTTCATGTGCTATACTATTTGATTAATATATGTGTTAGAAAAATTAGTATTGTTATTTTATAATAATAATCATTTTGAGATATAATTTTAAATGTGTTCATTTTTAATTTCAATCGAGTCAAATTAAAGTAGATTTAGATTCTTCTAAACGGTTATTATCAATTATCTTTACATTTAAGTCAAAGTAGATTCAGATTCAATTCTTCTAAACGGTTATTATCTTTGCATTTTAAATTAAAGAATTGATCCAAGTTAAGTTCAAAATTTTAATTACTACTGTCCATGCTGATTAGGTATATGGATATTGATCGAAATATTTATTTTAGAGCCTTTGTTGACGGTCGAAGCAATATCTATAATGAAACTTTCAATATCTATCCTATCATCCTAGCTTTAAAAAAATTATATTTATATAGTTACCCATAATATGTCATGTCGTCATGACCTATTTAATACACAGTATACTTTGATTTATATAGCTACCTGATCATACATGTGCTATACCCTTTGAAAACCTTGTTAATTATTTTTTGTTTTAAAATGTAAGGAGGCATCGGGATGTTTGGTAAATAACTGTTAGCTAATTAAGTTAGTAGGCTTGACTAGTTAATACGAAGTATGTACTTCATAGCATTAGCTGATTGTAGAAAATCGTTTGGTAAATTAGTTGTTAGTTGATAGTTGATTATTTTGCAAAATGACTTTTTTAAAAAATTAATTGAAAGAGCTGTTTTGAGTAATTTTTAAAATTTTAACTTTTTGAAACAATAAACTATTAAAAAATTATTAATCAAACACTGATATTAATTGCTTAACTAAGTTAAACAATTAATAGTTATCAAATAAATTAAAATTGATTGATAAGCTGACTATATTACCAAACATGGTGCTCATAGCGTTCATTTTTTTTCAAAGATGTATCCTTAAATTCCTCTTCTTATTCTCCTAGGAAACTGTCATGGCCGGACGAAACGGGGCGTCATTTTTTGACCGCCCTTGAGGGTTGTTTAATATGTGTTATTATAGGTGTCAAATAAATAATTTAAATGTGTTATAGGTGTCAAATAAATAAGGTGGTTACACATATCCTCTGCGTATATATTTTCCACGATATGTTTTGAGACGAGCAAATACCAATTTTGGTCCCATAAATATTAACAAAATAATAGTTTTGGTCCACATGTTTAATTTCTACAAATTTTCATTCACGATTATTTTTTAATATCAATTTTCATTCACGAGTATTGTTTTAGTGCCACATCACGTCGGTCACCCCTTCGTTTAAGACATGCCAAAATATGAAATTATTAAAGGTAATTTTGTCATTTTAAATTAAGATCCCAATTTGAGCATGAATAAAGGGATTTAAGCCCTAAGATTTATCCCAATTCGCAGTTCTCCTCCTCAAATTAAGGTATGATGAGCATTAAACTGCGAATTGGGATCGATCTTAGGGTCTAAATTCCTTTATTTATGCTCAAATTGGAATTTTAAGTTGAAAATGACAAAAATGCCCTTAAAATTTTTAGATTTCGAAATGTCTTAAATGGAGGGGTGACCGGCGTGATGAATATTGATACTAAAATAATAGTCGTGGATGAAAATTGGTACTAAAATAATAATCGTGGATGAAAATTGGTATGAATTAAACATGTGGACCAAAACTATCATTTTATTAATACTCGTGGAATCAAAATTGGTATGCATGTGTTCTTTTGAGACGTATCAATGCACAATTCGCCGGTCTAACTAATCTTGGTGTCATCCTAACCATTATTCGACCTTTTTGAACATATGTGGCCGAGCTACTAGCATGGTTAAAGTTTACTTTAAAGACGTTATACAAGTACAGTAAAAATCAGAAACAGTGTAGGAGCAAGATTGGAGGGGGTTCTTTGTACGCAGTAAACAAAGGTTTAGTATCTGTGTTCAGCTGAGTTATCGCAATTTATATTTTTTCATATACTTTGTCGAGTCCGGACGTGAGGGCTCTTAGGATTGGAGGATTCAACTTTTAGAAACAAAAATTAGAGACAAAAAATAATACTACGTAACAATTACTTAAAATTTAAGGTCAAATATAACCAATATCCAACATAATTATTAATAAAAGTTAAGACTTAAATATGACAAGACAAATAAGAAGTTATTCATGTGAGATAATTTAACGTTGTACCTTGTACATCCAAAAATTATGATGACTGGCTTTAATTTACTTAATGCGAGATTGGCCGACACTTCTGCATGCAACTTAAAACATTATTAGTCTAAGAAAATACAACATACGGAGTATAAAATAACGCTTACCAACTCCGATTATAATTTCATTTTCTAGATATCGTAGCGATGAAATTAGGGTGTTGCTATTTTTACCATACTCTAATAAAAAATAAGTGTAAATTACATTGAAATTATAAAATTGACAAAACTTCAACAATCATATAAATGGTGTAAATAGTCATAGGGGTGTTCATATTGTTATTTACACCACCTGATTAAATACGATTTACGAGATTGTATTAATAATTTTTTAATTAAAAATAAATTAAAATTAAAAAGAAAAAAAAAAGAGCAAAACCCCTCGCCTTCTTACCGGAGAAGGCGAGAGGCTGCCCTCTCTCCAGAGAAGGCAACCCAGGTAGAAGGCTACATGGGTCACTTTCTCCGGTGGGAAGGTGACCCACTGGGATGTCTTCTCACCGGAGAAGACGAAGGGTTGATCTTTTTTCTTTTTTTAATGTTCTGTTTTTTAAATAAAAATAAATAGTAAATATTTTTTTTAAAGAATATAATGTTTGACTAAATTTAATAAAGGTTGTTAATTTCTATTTACACCATTTATAAAACTATCACATTTATTAAAAGTGGTATAAATAACAAATAGGATGATGCAAATATAATTCCCCATCAAATTAACATCTTAATAAAACTACCATAAAATCATGAAACATCAGTAATGTGGTAGTTACAAAATACTTAATTAATACTTGTCCTAATTTTAGACAGGCATCAGATGCATGCATGTGATAAACATCCTCAGAACAATGACATGTGCTATCAAATCGTAATATATTAATGTTTACATTATATATATATATATATATATATATATATATATATATATATATAGAGTTGGACTCAGGTGCGAATGGCTTATCTAGGAGAGAAGTGCGAATGCATCTCATTCGTTCACGTGTCCAGATCTAATGGATGAGAAATACTTATTTTAAAAAAATGTGATGGCATTTTTATAAATAATTGAACATCGAAGTGCAAGTAAAATGAATTACAAGTGCAAGTAGATGTTTCATATAGTGCACCTAAGTGCAAGTAAAATGTATTACAAATGCATATAAAATGTATTATCAGTGCAAGTAAAATTTACACTGAGCATCAATACTAAGTGCACCTGACGTTATAACTATGTGCATCGATAGTTATAAGTAGTTGCACCTAGGTGCACGAATGTTAACAAGGAAAAATTACTTGCACTTGTAAGTGATTTTACTTGCACCACAAATGTTAACAAGGAAAAATTACTTGCACTTGTAAGGGAAAATATGTGCACTTATAAGTAATTTTACTTGCACTTTTTAATTGCAAAGATACACCAGCTACTTATACTTATAACACATTTTACTTGTATCAAAGTTCGAGTTATTTACAAAAATGTCACCGCGTCATTTTTTTAAAATTACATCTGATTCGTTAATCTGGACATATGGACGGATAGCATCCATCCGCATTTCTCTCTTGGGCACCTATTCACACAGGAGTGCAACCCTATATGTGTGTGAGAGATTTTTGGATAACACCTGTTAAGTTGATCAACATGTTAACTTTATATATTATATTATTCATGATATCAACATTTTTAAATATATATGATACATAATTTTTTATTTCATAATTTTGAAGCCTTCCTTTTCAGATTGCGACAGCCACATGTGATTTCATTATTCAGCTTTTCATTCTTTGTCGTATAATTATTGAATTCCTTTATGATTTTTATACAATAAAGACAATTCTTATATTCATTAAGCCAATTTTATTTTATTTTTATTATTATTCTTTTTAGCTCAGCCACAAAATGTGGAAATTTTGCATATATACTTCAATTCGTGTAAGGCCTAAAAGCCGAAAAGAGATGGTGGTATTGGTGTAACATAATTTTTATATCTGAAAGTTAAGAGTTCAATTAACTAATTAACACACTTTCAGTTAAGTTCATTGCATAAAGTTCTTCATTGAATTTTCTTTATTATACGTAATAAATTTAATTTTATGTTTAATTTAAATTAATAATGTAATTCTTGTTATTTTCAAATTAGTATAGAATATTATAGGACATTGTAAACAGTGTCTACATTGTTTATTAAAAAAACATATTAATAATATAAAATATTGTTGTTGACTAAGGATTATTAGAAACTAAAATCATACGCAATAATGCTCTTCTTTTAATTTGACATGACATGAAGTACAACTTACAAATATTTCAATGGAAATATACAATTTAGCCACTGCCTTTTTACTAGTTCAGTACATTCTTTTTACATTCTTTTACTTTTCAAAAAAGATATAATTTTAATTCATATAGCAATAAAATCATTAAACTACATTAAAATTATTTGAGATAACTTTATTTTTTTATATTCACGTAGTAGGTAAATTTGTGACTTTATACTTATTTTCATGATTAAGTAACATTTATCACTACACCAAATGGTATATCTAATAGTGAAAAACGTATAACTTTATTATATATATAAAATTGTGTGGCAATCAGTTTCGTATTTTAATGCCAAGATATTGGACTTTGTTATCTAAGCTAAGTCTCCACCCAGCAATATAAAGATTGAAAATGGTTATAATTAAAAATAATAATAAATTATTATATGATGGCAATATTAGGATTTGGTTTGGCCCACTTGGTATGGGGTAGATGAAGTGACCCGTGGAGGGGTGACCGACCGACGCCAACAAGCGGATTGTCGGTCAAGGGCGTCGACCGGGACGATGGACTCCGGTGGTTGAGGGGCCTTGGGCACGCCAGGTGCGCCCCTCCGGGTGGCAGGGCACCCGACATTCAGGACGAGGCAGGGGTAGCACCTTCCCCTTTAACGCGATTGTAGGTGTGCGCGGTGCCAGCAATGGGTGTCGCTAGTCGGGGGGCTAGGCACGCCGGGTGTGTCCGGCCGCATCCCTGTCGTGTGGCGTAACGCCACGGTGGTGGAGACGCGGAGGCAGGGTGACGTGGGATACGTGGTTGGCAAAGGCTGGCTGTCATGAATGGCATGTACGTGGACAATATGGATGAAGCTTGTAGCAGTATAAAAGGAGGGGGAATGGTCAGTTTAAGACACGCCTCTTGGACACCAAGACCCCCTGGGTGGCTGGTCTGAATCCTTACTATTAGCTCTTAAACCAACGTTCAATTCTTAGTGTTATCGTTAGTTTATATTATTGGCCGGGTTGTGGGCTTGCATTGTTTCTTTGGATCGTGAGCCTGGTTCGTCTTTCTTTCTCTTAGGCTCAGTGCCTCGGCTAGAAGTATTGCTGTGTATACCCAATTTATAATGAATCCGGTCTAATAAAATTATCAATATATAACAAAAATGGTAGATTTGGAAGAATATTGGCAAGATGAATTGAAATTCTTTCCCCTAAATCTTAGGTTTTACCAAATGAAATCCATAAGTTTTGGTTTCAACTTCCAATTGTATCCTTGATGCAAATGACCAAAAAATACTTTGACCCTATTCTATAAAATCATTGTAGCTGGGTGTCGAGTGTCGACTACAAAATCACAAATAACAGATACTACAAAATTTGCATTTTTCATTTGCCTTGTAGAAAACAAGTCATCTGAGGTGCGGGCCCAGTTATCGGAAAAGGGCCCCACATTTGGGAGACAAAATCAGATTCGTAAACCATGATCATGGGTTGTTTTTGGGCTTTATTGTATGTGAGCCGACACGAAAGTGGGCCTTAGAACCTGCGAATTTACTGAAGTGGACCGAGTTAAGAGTTTAGCCTCAAACTATGTTGTCTTGTAATGTGTGGATATGGGAGCTCCGCTCCGGATTTCAACAATCATTATGTGTGAATTATACTATCAAATAATGTACATTTAGTATATACATAATGTATTTTTAATATATTAAAAGTATATATTATATTTAAACAGTGTGTCACGCCCATCATCACTAAATTGGGACGTTATGCCATGGAACCGTGTTCACCATTCATGGTGAACACGGTTCCAACGGTGTTAGTACACCGTTATCTTTTTTTTTTTTTCTTAATTAATTGCGTGACTTTTCTTTTTTATTTTTCACATTTTGCGGTTTCACTTTAATTTGAGGTGAACAAAGATTTCGGACATTCATAAATTATGAATTCATGCCTGCACATTCACTTTGGAACCATGCTTACACATTCCCGTCCGAAATCACGGACATTCATAAATTATGAATCCATGCCTGCACATTCACTTTGGAACCATGCCTACACATTCACTTTGGAACCATGAAATTATGAATTTTCTGTTATAAGATTATGAATTTTCTGTTATGAGATTATGAATTTTCAGTTGTGAGATTATGAATTTTCTGTTATGCGATTATGAATTTTCTATTATGAGATTATAAATTTTCACATAACAGAAAATTCATAATTTGATCAAACGCGCGCTATTAACTCCACATCCGCGATTTTTTTTTTTTTTTTTTTTTTTTTTTGCTTAAAAACGACGTCGTTTTTTGCCTTGTGTTCACCATTCTCGGTGAACACGATTCCATGGCATAATTTGCGCACTAAATTGCCCTTCCTATCATAGTTATTTTAAGAATATAGCTATCTTAAAACTGATGAAGAATATTTTGTCACTTTTAAAATTTTACAAACATGTAGTATTTTAATTAATTTTGTGATTATCGAGTTAATTGTCTAATTAACTTGATTATAATTATCTTTGTTGATGTATAATTAGATTGAGAATTCTTGTAAAGTTGTGATACCTAATGTGATGGGCTTCTAATGAGCACTGTTAGGAACCATGTATTAGGATTTTGATGATACCAATGTAATGTAGAAAGTAGACCCCTAACTCTTTCGTTTTTATTGTATCGCTACTTTCGTTCTAGACGAAAGTTGCCATAACTCATATGTAATTCGTGTTAAGCTAGAACAAACACACGAAAGGAGTTATGAATAGAAGATAGGCTGATCAAGACGAAAGAAGACTCCACAGCAACGAAAGAAGGAGTTGTCATTAAGAAGACAGTTCTTTTCAACAAGTATTCTTCTTCTCATCAACAAGAAGAATGTTCTACCTGTCTGATGTGACAACATCCTAGGACAATAAGGACCTCAACTCATGGGACACGCTACCCGAAGAGCATTTAATGAAGTTGTACTATCTCTGGAGCTAAAAGACAAAAGTCATCAGATCCTCCATACCTTCAACGGCTACATAGTACAAACCCATTAATGAAGCATTAAATGCATGAGGCTCCATGGTCCTTGTCCAACAGATAAAAGGTTTAAAAATTCATTTCCCTCCAACGGATGAATTTTCATCACCTATATAAACCAACCTTCATCAACTAAGAAGGTGCTGGTTCATTTTATCTCTACTCACTCTCTTGCAAAAAGCTCTTAAAAGTGAACAAATCTCAAAGCTTTTTGTGAACCAGCTAGTTAAGGTGTTAAGGCATTTGAAGTAGATCATCCATCACTGCCCTACATCTTGTAAGAAGTCTTGCACATTTGAAGCAATCATCCCACACCTATAAGACTTCACAGTTGGAGGAATCAAGAAATACTTTCTCACCAACCTCAACTTAGAAGAAGAAGTTGATAGAGGCGGAGTAAACTCTCGGAGTTGAAAAACCTTCAAAGGCTGTCCGGCTTAGTGATCAAGGAAGTCTTTGTGTTTTTGTACTAAAGAAGTGATAGTGCAATCCTTCCAGCAGTTGTGGAAGAAGAGTGGAAGTAGGCAAAGTTTGGCCGAACCACTATAAAATCTCGTCTCACTCCTCTCTTTACTTACTGCTTTAGTTTACTGCTTGCATATCATCCTTTTCATCACTTATCTCATCTTCTAATCAAACTCGTGCAACCCTCTCTTAATAATCTTTCCGCTGTGCTTATCCTACTCAAAAGTGTTGTCAAGGTTTTTCTGTTAAAGAATTTAAAGAAAAACGAGAGTCTATTCACCCCCCCCCCCCTCTAGACTCACCATACAATCTATCGGGACCAACAAGTGGTATCAGAGCCGAATACCTTGAACGGTGAAGGCTTTTTGCGTTTTACTGCTTGGTAGATCCACCTTTGATTTTTTTTGGGATCTTCCTAGTTGCACGATTTTTTTTTTAAAAAAAAATGGAAAAGGAACATGCACAAAATCGTTCTAGACAGCTTGCTTTTAGTTTTGCCAAGTTTGATGACTGGAAATTAAGAATGCAGGCTCTTCTGTGCTCTATTCATGATGAAATGTGGGACGTCATAACTACTGGACCTATCACAGTGATGATGGCAAATGCACAGGCTGCTGCTCAAGGACCAGATGCTCCACAAATAATACCAAAGCCGAAAGAGCAGTATAACTCGGAAGAAAGAACAAGAGCAAACCTGGACAATGTGGCGAGGAACATTCTTTACAACTCTCTAGATGATTCACTCTTCCCCAGAGTCAGAAAATGTAAAAATGCTATGGAAGTATGGAAAGTTCTAATGGACTTGGGAGAAGGAGATGAACAAGAAAAGGACAACAAACTGACAATAGCCATGAAGAAGTTCGAAGACTTTAAGATGCAACCAAACGAGACGATCATGGAGATGGAGTTAAGATTCACAAGATTAATGGGAGACTTATCAGACCTTGGAAAAGAACTCACCGAAAAGGAGATGAATCTAAAAATTCTTCGTGGATTGCCGAAGTCATGGGAAATGAAGGTCATCGCAATGAGAGATAATCGTGACATGAAAACAACACCCACAGCCAAAATCTTCAGTGATCTCAAAGCATATGAGTTTGAACATGAACCGAAAGATGCCGAGGAACCAGAAACGAGAAATATTGCCCTCGTAGCAAATCAGGCGGCATCAACCCCTAACAGGTCGAAATCTAACTCTTGTGATTTTTTAACTGACGAACAATATGCCCTATTTGTCAGGAAAATGAAAAGATTCATGAGAAAGAACAACTTTCAAGATCCACAACGGTCAAGCCACCGAAAGAGGCATGAAAGCTTTCCTCAGGCCTCAAAGACCGAAACCACTGATTCACAGCTGTTGTGCTACAACTGCCGAAAGCCAGGGCACTTCAAAGCAAACTGCCCCTATCCAATGGTTAGCAAATATCAAGATGGCAACAATATCACAAGCTCTTCAATGGAATCTGGAGAAAAGCACAAGAAAAGTGATAAACCAGAATCATCAAATTCCAAGAGTGAGGGAAGAAGAAAAGCAATGGTGGTTGCCGAAAACACTGAAAAAGCTATACCCGAAAGTAGTACCTCAAGCTCAAGCTCAGAAGACGAAAGCAGTGATGAGGAGAAAGGACTACTATGCCTCTACAGCCAAGAATCAGAGGATCTATGCCTCATGGCAGATGAAGAAGAGGTAAACTCTCAATCTTCTTCTTGCTCTTCAGCCGAATCAAGTTCTTTAGTGAGTCAAACCTCCAGTGAATCTGTCACTAAAATGATGAGGAGGTTTAAGTTAATAAATAGCACTTACTCCAAGTTAAAAGAGGAGAACTCTCGGCTCATGACTAGCCATAATGAATTAGAGCAAGTTCGCATTGAGAACAAAATGCTGATCATTGCTAAGGAGCAGCTCGAGAAAAATGTTCTCGCTCTTAAGGAGCAGTGCACAGCAAAAGAAAAGAGAGAGCAAGAATTGCTTGAAGTATTGGACAAGTTTAACAAGTCATCCAACTTAATGGACAGAATGTTAAACGAATCCAGACTGCCCGGAGAAAAAACCGGAATTGGTTTTAACTCCAGCTCCTCTTCACAAGTCGAAACGAACAAATCCACGAATGCATACTCACATGAGAGTCTTGCAACCATATTTGTTCAAGGACCAACCCAGCTGCCCGAGCCTATGATGGTACATAACAATGTCACAGCACCACAATCAACAAGCCAACCAAAAGGAAAGGCTGTACAACGAATTGTGGAAACAGGAAAGAGAAAACCTAGTAAAGGCAATCCTAGACAAATATGTGTCAAAAGGAATGGACCAAATGGCAGTGGAAAAAGTCCACACCAAAAATTGAGTCAGCCTAACTGGAATTCTCGATCCTATAAAAAGACAAATGTTAACCAGAGGCAATTTCGTCCAAAGAATTCTGCTCAGGAAATCTCAAAGAACGGACAACCTGAAAGGATCCTCAGAAGATCTGGGTATGGGAATGGAAGGACTGGGCCTTCAGAAGAAGATTGGTTTGTTTACCCGGAACTCCTCTCGAGGAAAGCTCTAAAGATAACACATCGACGTAAACAAACCAATTATCGTTGGCATTATGAAAATCCTCCACCAAAAGAACAACAAAGGAAGTATAAGGACAAAATCTTTGCCAGTGTTTATTTCGATTATCGCACCTCCAACGGATACAAAGGACCAAGGATGAGTCATGTGCACTCTAGGTTAATGTGGGTTCCAAAATTGACTACTAACCCCAAGGACCCGAAACTAAGTGGGTACCTAAAAATACATGATCTTTGATGCAGGAGAAACAGGTCATATGGTATGTAGACAGTGGATGCTCAAGACATATGACTGGTGACAAAACAATTTTGAGCAACTTCAAAGAAATAAATGGACCCAAAGTCATCTTTGGAGGAGAAACAAGTGGTCAAACTCGAGGAAAAGGAGATATCATCAAGAAAGGAATAATCATACAAGATGTCTCTTATGTAGAATGACTTAAATTCAACCTTCTAAGCACAAGTCAGTTCTGCGATAAAGGATACAAAGTAGAATTCCTTAAAGAAGAGTGCAAAATTATAAACACGAAGGACGGCAGGACAGCACTTACAGGCCAACGAAAGAAGAACATGTATGTAATTTCATTAAATTCTTCTAATACTAACATTTGTCTTGTAGCTAAGAGCAATGCAGATCTCAATCAAGAATGGCACAACAAGCTAAGCCACTTGAACATGAAGACAATAAATAAGCTTGCAAAAAGGAATCTTGTGAGAGGCTTACCCGAAACATCTTACACGAAAGATAGGTTATGTGATACTTGCCAAAAGGGAAAACAGCTGAGATCGTCCTTCAAGTCAAAAGATGTAGACACAAGTTCTCGATCTCTAAGCCTTCTGCACATGGATCTTTTTGGACCAATAGATCCAGCAAGTTTAAGCGGAAGAAAGTACACCCTTGTGGTAGTAGATGAATTTTCAAGATATACATGGGTTCTTTTCTTGAAAAAGAAGAATGAAACAGAAACGGCTCTGCCAAATCTTCTGAAGCAACTTCAAACAGAAAAGGAAGTGAAAATAACAAGAATCAGATCGGATCAAGGAACCGAATTTGTCAACAAAGTGATAAAGGATTTTTGTGCTCAAAATGGAATATTTCATCAACTCTCGGCAGCATGAACGCCTCAGCAAAATGGAGTAGCCGAAAGAAGAAATAGAACTCTAAAAGAAGCAGCACGAACAATGATCTCACACTCAGGTCTACCAAAGAGATTTTGGGCTGAAGCCATAAACACCGCATGCTATACACAGAACAGATCCTTAATCAACAAGTCTCACAACAAAACACCATATGAGCTATGGAAAGGTAAGACTCCAAATATTGGATATTTTCATGTTTTTGGGTGCAGGTGTTTTATTCACAACAATGGCAAAAGCTATCTTAAAGCATTTGACGAAAGAGCTGACGAAGGATTATTCATGGGATATTCATCCATAAGCAAAGCATTCAGAGTTCTGAACAAGCGAACAATGATTATCGAAGAATCCATCCACGTCAAATTTGATGAGCAATCTGAGAAAAACCCCTCTGGATACAAGGTACCTGCTATCCCAACTCAAAATACCCAGAAATCCGTAGACGAAGACATCTCAGACGAAGAAGACTTACTTTCATCCTACATGAAGTATCAGCCGAAAGTACCAGAACTCGAAATGTTATCTGAACAAGCAAATGGAAATCAACCTATCAATCCTTCTAGAAACGCACCATCTGAACCAATGATCTACATAGACCTCCCTTATATCCCAGAGATGGATACTCAGCCTTCTCAAGATGTCTTTGAGCCAGATCTTAGATGGTTGAAAGATCATCCACCAGATCAAGTTATTGGAGATGTTCAAGAAGGTGTTAGAACAAGAGCGTCATTACACGAAAGTATGATGGCATGCTTCTTATCCCAAATAGAGCCGAAATCTGTAGATGAAGCTTTATGTGATCCTGACTGGGTAATAGCTATGCAAGAAGAACTTCATCAATTTGAACGAAATGAAGTATGGGAACTAGTACCAAGACCATCACATCAAAATGTCATTGGAACTAAATGGGTTTTTAGAAACAAAATGAGTGAAGATGGACTCATTGTTAGGAACAAAGCTCGCCTTGTGGCTAAAGGATATTGTCAGGAGGAAGGTATTGATTTTGATGAAACCTTCGCCCCCGTAGCCAGATTGGAAGCTATACGAATATTCTTAGCTTTTGCAGCTTACAAAAATTTCAAAGTCTATCAAATGGATGTCAAAAGCGCCTTCCTGAATGGACTTCTTGAAGAAGAAGTATATGTTGAACAACCTCCTGGTTTTGCTATCAACAATGACCTCGAAAAGGTGTACCACCTTAAGAAAGCTCTCTACGGTTTGAAACAAGCTCCACGAGCTTGGTATGATACACTATCATGTTTTCTAATCAATCGTGGCTTCACGAAAGGAGTGGTTGACAAAACACTCTTTCGTATAAAGGATAATGATCATATCCTACTGGTACAAATATATGTTGACGATATTATCTTTGGAAGCACGAATCCAGATCTATGTGAAAAATTCTCCAATCTCATGAAAGGAAAATTTGAAATGAGTATGATGGGAGAACTGAATTATTTTCTAGGCTTACAAGTCAAACAATGTCCTGATGGGATATTTATAAACCAAGCCAAATACACAAAAGATCTGATCCGAAAGTTTGGCATTGATGGAAAAAGTTCCGTCAAAATACCTATGAGTACATCCCTTAGGATGGACATTGACAATGAAGGAAAGGAAGTTGATCAGAAAAATTTTCGTGGTATTATTGGCTCTCTTCTATACCTAACAGCAAGTAGACCCGATATCTCGTTTGCTGTTGGTGTATGCGCTCGCTTTCAGGCTAAACCGAAAGAAAGTCACCTGAGTGCGACTAAAAGGATATTGCGATATCTTAAGGGCACACAAAATGTCGGCCTCTGGTATCCGAAAGAAGGATCATTTGATCTGATAGGATACTCAGATGCAAACTTCGCAGGTTGTCGAATCGATCGAAAAAGTACCTCGGGAACATGTCAGTTCCTAGGAGGAAGACTTGTGTCTTGGTTTAGCAAGAAACAACATTCCATTGCTACTAGTACGGCTGAGGCCGAATACATAGCAGCTGGAAGTTGTTGTGCTCAAATCTTATGGATGAGACATCAATTAAGAGACTATGGGATAAATGCCCAAGAAGTGAGCATTAAGTGTGACAATACAAGTGCTATAGCAATCACACACAATCCAGTTCTACACTCTCGGACCAAGCACATTGATATCAAGTATCATTTTATTCGTGATCATGTTGAAAAGAAAGACATTACTCTCGAATATGTTAATACCGATGATCAATTGGCAGATATACTCACTAAACCTCTGAGTGAGACAAGATTCTCTCTTTTAAGGCATGAGATCGGAATGATTGAAATGACCTAATATGTGATATTGCTTCACTATGCTTCATAATAATTTACCATATCTTTTCATGTACCTTTGTTTTCGTGTCTCTCACGCAAGAAAGTGTCAGTATCCAAAAGATTTTGTATAGATCTCCACGACACTTATTTGCCTATAAAATAGTTTTACCATACATAAGACATACTCACTTCTTTCTAAGAAATGATTGCAGGTATGAACAAAGAGAAAGGAAAAATGAACGAAGCAGAAAAGAGGGCTACCCGTCTGAAGCATCACTTACAGGAAGCAAGCAAGCTCCCTAATGCCACCATCATAAGCTTGAAAGAAGAAGGAGAGATGATCAATGTAACCTACTCAATGCCTAACCCCGAAAAAGAGACGCTTGACACTATTGTCAATGAATCTAGGGCCGAAAGGAGGTATCGTCTGGAACTAGCCAGTCAGGAGGCCTATGAAAGAATCATGATGATGAAGAGCTCCAACAAAGACTCTTCATCGTCACCAACCTCTCGATGGTATCCCTTTCCTGAAGTTCCTCCACCCAATGTTCAATCCTATGAGGATTTCTCAAGGGTCCACTCTCGGGTCACATATCGGCCACCCGAACCCACTCTCTCTCTAGAAGAGTTGGATGAATTCGCCAAAACAACAAATCTGGCTGATGTGACTGATGAGATGACCCGATTGGAACTTCACGTGCCCTATCGTTTCCTTTGAACTATAGTAGGTTGAGCCTTTTATGTTTAAGTCTCTCTCTCTCTTTCTATCCTGTATGTCATGATGCCTGTGTTATCCAAATAAATGCTTTGCATAAGTTCTTATGATTTCGGATCACAGAAAGGTTTACCGTTATGTGCATTTATTGCAAGTTATATCTGGTCAAAAAGAGTTCAAAATTCATTATGAATTTATTGAATGCTAAGCACGTTGAAACTCAGGCCGTACAGGGAATCAAAATTTCAGTCCAAACTGAAATCAGCCTTATCTTGAACACTGTAATGAGCATTGATTGCAATATTGACGGATTTACGGATAAGCCCCTTAATCCTTGGCTATAAAAAGGGAGAGAATTTCACATAATTCTCACCATCCTCTCTTTCTCTCTCTCAATGGCACCTAAGAAAAGGTTCACAAGAAATGACTCTCGCAAGCTCCAAGAGGCCTCTAGGCGCCTCAGGGAGGAGCAAGGTGACTTATACCCAGGCAATAGTCCTAATGTTCCTATCAATCTCGTCTCTGATTCAGACTCATCGTTTCAATACGATGATATGGCTGGATTCATCGTTGAATCAGAGAATGAAGAAAAGATCCCAAAAGAATGGATTGACAAGGACTACATGGCCTTTCTGGCACAAGAAAATTTGGAAGAGAAGTATGACAAAGATGATGAGGCTGAATCCTCCACTGGTTCCAACTTTCCGCGCTATAAAAGATGGTATAGGGAAGTGTTTGGAAGGGTGAAGAAAGATAAGCCTGAATGTTCTTCATCCAAGAAGGTTGAGAGGAAGAAAAAGTGATTTTCTGAAAATCATCATCTATGTTTATGTATCTTCTCTTCTCGTTTGTTGAATAAAAGCGTGCCTATCTATGTGCTAATAAGATACAATGTCTTATCTGTGTAACCTTGCTGACTGTTTTAGATGTTTGTTCTGATCGAATCTTACTCGAATCTTTCGGGTAACTATGTTGATTATTCAGCATGAATCTCTCGGGCAACTTTATGTTCATCTTATGAAATTCTGAACAACATTCGAGTTTTTGAATCGTACTCAAGACGCTACTTCTTCTTGAATCTGAACCATTCATAAAGTTTCATTGGGATCAAATGGTCGAGAAAATCGCCTCTATCCCACTAGTCTGACAGGACAAAGACGTGCATTTAATGCACCTCTCAGCACTTGAGTGCTTTTTCTCTCTCCTCATTAAATGAGGGAATGATCGTTTCAGATCTGCACACGTTCTTATCACGTAACCATGATGATCAGTTACCTTTTGAGGAAGAAGAACCGCTGAATTTTTTTTTTTTTTTTTTTTTTTTTTGAATAAGTTTTCTTAATGGACTGTTTTACAAACACCAACCCGGAGCTTTATAAACCCTACTCAAACCTTTACTCCGTCTGTTTTACATCTCTCAAATTTCATCCCTTCCCTTCAAAAATCTCTATAGTCAAGCTTTCTATCATCAATGGCGGCTCCTTCCGAAAAGAACCCAGGGAACCCTGAACCATCATCCACTCCAGTTATACCAAGCTTTCCCACCGAAGACATAGAATTTATCAAGTCCAGAATTCCATTTATCGTCGGAGGAAGTATGTGGGACGAAGAAGGGTTTCGTAAGTATGTCTTGGATAAAGCCTTTGGAGATCGGATAATCGCTCTTTTGCTTGAAACAGGTTTGTTTGGTTTTGGTAACTCACCGCTATGATGAATGGTACCCTCTTGATGTTACTCAGTTTTATTTGAATGCTTATGTTGCTTCTGATTTCTCAGCATATCTTCAAAAGTTAATAACCATCACATTGTGTTACTGCTGAGGATATTCGATCAACTTTTGGTTTCCCAGACGAGATGAGTCCTACAAGTCCAATCTGGTATATTATCATCTGGATCCGGAGGATTTCTATGAATCCATACAACACAAGGAGGCACCTTCCAAAGATAAAATCTTTTGGCCCCTCAAGAAAAAATGGTTCCGGTTGGATTATGAGTTTGCAGTAGACATCTTCAACAAGATTGTGGACCACAAGACTTCTGGCACAGATGATGTCACAAGGGAAAAACTGAAAATGCTGCACGCTTTTCTTCATGAGCATAAGGTTGATTGGTCCAAAATCATTTTCCACAACATCGCTCACACCATCACATACAATCGCAAGAGTCCTGGAGACATTGCAAAGAAGATGGGCTTCGGTTTCATTATAAGCCATCTTCTTACCACAAAAGGAGTGATTCTACGAGCTAGTGCTCCACCTGGTCAAAAGGTCTGTCACATGAAACACAAGCCATCTGGATATGATAAACAGAAGGCATTGGAATTGGCATTCCTCTTGAACCCAATCTACCCAAAGGGAAGTCCAAACGAAAAAAAAACCCCCAAAGCTGACGAAGAAGCTCAACCAAAACCAAAACGGCAGAAACAAGAAAAACCTCTTCTCGGGTTAAGTCTCAAAAGTCAGACACCACCCAATCAAAGACGAAAGTTGATTCTCTCGAAACCTTGATAGTGCCGAAACTCCTCTGAAGACGATGATGATCAACCTCTCATTCGTCTAAG